>NC_056749.1:305262679-305355179 GCF_019279795.1 Protopterus annectens
ATTCTTAAAATAATTTCTGCAACTTTATGAATATAATATTCTGCTGGGTTATTTTTTTTTTCTCCTTATGGATCTGCATCCAAAATCCCAGTCTTGTTTTGTTTCTTGAGTTTCCCTCCCTTTCATTATCATCCCTTTCTACTTTGCCCATATCTTCTTGCTCGTGCTTTGTATACTGGCCTTAAATATGTAGCTCTGTAATATGCCTTCAAATCAGGTAATCTCAAAACACCTTGTTTTACTGGAAGGATCAACTTATCCTTCTTGACTCTTGCCCTCTTCCCCTCCCATATAAAATTATTTTACTCTTTATTAATTGCTATCCACAGCTTATCCTCGGGTTGATTAAAATATACATAACGTACATCTAAAACTAAATGGACTAAAACATTTTCACTGCCTGAATCTTGCTATCCATATCCATAAAATAGGGCTTCCAATTTCTTATTTTTTATCTTTTGTCAAGTCTCTTTCCACATATTCATAGCTGCCAAAACAGAATCCTTTTTAATCCATCCTCCTAAATACTTCATTTTATCATGTCAACATAAATGTGAGTATTGCTGAAACAATTTGTGTGTGGGTATATAATTTACAGCTTTTGCCTTTATCTACATTAATTTTATATCCAAAAGGGAGATGAAACCATCTCAGAATGTTAAACAACACTGAAATGTCCTTTCCTGTTTTATCAGGTATAAAATATCATTTGCAAATAAAACAGATTTTTCTTGACTGCCACAGCAATTCTATCCATGAATTTCTGAGTCCCTTATTTTCATTGCCAGTAGTTCTGAATATAACACGAATAATACATGGGTAAGAGAACACCTCAGCCTGGTTGCTGTTCTCAAACAGAACTTATCACAGAGGAACTCTCTCCACCTCTTTAATTTTTACCTCTGATCCCTCATATATCCTCCTAATCAACCTTATAATTTTATCAAGGGATACAAATGCTTCCACTGCCATACTCATCAAATCTCAGTTTACTATGTCAACTGCTTTCTCTGCATCAAGACCCACCAACAGTTGTATTTTCTTATATTCTGCTTCCCTATGGATCATCGTTTTGTTCATTTTGTCAAATGGTTGCCTCACTCCACAAAACCACATTGATCCATGGTGATCAGTTTTGGCATCACCTTAGCCCTTATTTTAGCCATTATAGACAACACTTTTTGATCATGGTTTTGTATCAAAATTGGCCTATATGAAGTTGTATCTTATGTGTCTTTGCCACCTTTAAGTATTACAGCCACCACTGTTTTCTTCCAGGATATTGGTGCTTCTCCTCCTTTTAACGTACTGTTAAGCAAAACCTTTCAGATCTTTATCACCTTCTGCCCTCCTACCTTCCAAAATCTCAGAGGAATACCATCTATTTCTGGGAACTTTCCTGCAGATTGGTTATACTTTAGCACTTTTAGCTCATCTCCCCTATTCTGTTAGCACTTGATGACTAAGACTTTATCAGACCAACTTTATTCTGAAACAAACTTTCTTAAATGGCTTCTTTAATATATCATGATAGTCATAACATGGTGTTACTTAAGACTTTATCAGACCAACTTCATTCTGAAACAAACTTTCTTAAATGGCTTCTCTATTATATCATGATAGTCATAACATGATGTTACTTCCTGTTATAAACACTTTAAAACAATAGAAAATATAGATTCATACCACAAATAAGATTTAACCAACTTGATTTTTCAAATTTACTACAAAGCATTCCAATAATTTTTTAATTACTGATTTTTTGAATTTTCAAAAAACATTTAATGTTAATATAATTATTCAACACTGATGGTTTATTTGAAGCTAGAAGCACTTGGTATTTGGCTTCCTTGGTTCAAGTCCTGTATTTGTGTTTCCCCTCATAGCTCTAATAATACAGTATCTAAAACAAAAAAGTAATATATATATATATATATATATATATATATATATATATATATATATATATTTTTTTTTTTTTTTTTAAATGCACATACACTGGCATATGGATTCTAATAAAATTTCAGAAATATTTTTAGGATTTCTGGTTATTTTCCTTGTTATATGCTCCCTAAGCTTGGCAACAACCCTTTCTATTTTTTTCTTGTCTGAGCCATTGTGCTAAACGTTTTTGTGCTCTGGAGTTATTATCGAAAGACAGTTGTTAAACAGCAGTCTTTCTAAACTTATACATATTATGGAGATAGTCCCTTATTTTTTCTTTTTCACTTTCTGCAGTTGTTCACCCTATTTCTGCAATACTTCAAACATTGCCAGTCCTTATAAATAATCCTTGTTACTTCTTAACCATCTCTCTTTTTCTTTAATTTCCACCCTATTTTTAAACTCCACTTTAATTTTATTAAATTATGTAGCTGTATTTTCAGAATAAATTTCTATCTTCTTTAATATCTCCCTAATAATTTCCACTACCATTTCTAAAATTATTCTCTTTTTGATCAAAATGGTCTGACTGTGTTATGTAAGACCCATTTTCATCAGAGAACTAGGGAGAAAAGTTTTACCTAAACATTACAGACATAATATTTTTTAATCTATAAAATGTGTAAAGTATTGCACTGATTACATATAAATAGTAAATAAACCATATTATAGTGTGCCTTTTGTATTAGCTATATAAGGAGAGAAAATTCAACATCACAGACATGATAATGCATACTCATTTATGACATGTTAGAAAAATAACAAACACAGTATATCTAGTTCTAGTTAAAGGAAAGGAGGATGCAGAATTGATGAGATTCTGTCAGAAGGTGTAGGGAAGGCACATACATGCTTAGTTAGCAAGTATTTTTTGAGGTGTTTATTAAAAGGTGAAGTAGATTATGTTTGTTGCAAGGTGATTGTAGTCTATTCCAAAGTTTGCCAGTTTTGGGTATTGCAATTTTTGTTTTGAGGCTTATGTACATTTTGTGAAAATATGGCCAAGTGGAAGAAGAGCACTGGAGTTATAACTGCAATGAATGACATTTATTATGTTGATATAGGATGAGATGCGTTACTTTTATTTGTGTATGTTGATATAATGGGAAATTCCATCAAATGTATTTTTTAAAGCAATTGTTAAGGTTTTGTATAATAAAATAAACTTCAGTCATTGGCAGATTACAATTTAAGTAACTAAAAAAGATAAAAGTGTGGGAGACAGTACTCAGGAAGTCATGTCTCCCTGAATAAAAGAATTAATGATCGTTTTATAGGAAATCTTTAACAAAGTAGTAAACTTTATCAGTCATACCACTGCTAGCATCCAGTAGAAAAATGTTAACTAATACAGCTCATAATACTGTTTATTCTTCAGACCATTACTAAATATCTAATAGAAATATGTCATGTTTAGTAAAAATAGACCTGCAATTTCTTATCTACATTTTTAGCTTAGTATTGAATACGTTTCTTTTTACCATGTGCCTCAGGCTTAGGAAATTAAACTTAACCTTTTGTACTTTTCTGGTTTTCCACTTATGCTGGAAACACATACATTAACCTTCTAGGACACACATACACTACCCTTTAAGGCTACTTGCAATTTCATTTTAAGCATTTACAATCCCTCATTTGAAGCTGAGAAAGAATTATACTCCTATAATAAAACATCTTTTTCTTTTTGAATATATTGTCATACATTTTTCCAAAACCTTCAAAAACTAACTTTTCATTTTCCCTTGGTATTTCACTTTCATTGACTTGATCTGTAAATAACACTTTTTCAAAATCACTAACATGCAAATTCTGTAACAATGGGTTTGATTAAGATGCAGTTAGATTGGTTATTTAAGTTTTACATAAAAATAAAAGCAAAAACACAATCATAATAAAAATAGCAATAAACATAATAAATTTCTACAAACTGCTTCCCCATCCTCAAAGCAAATTGGTTAGCCAAGCCCATTGTGAACTATCCACTTTTTTGTCATCTGAAATTTCAGCCACTTTTTGAATGATTTTCAAATGACTATGTGTTGCATGTTCATTATCAGAAATAAAGAAACAGCATTCCTCTTGCACAAACCCACATGTACCTCCTTTTTACACAAGTATGAAATCAACTGTCATTCGATTTTGGAGTACTGCTGCATTCATGGCACTCAGCTGTAGAGTAATCAAATTAGCAGTTTCAAAGATTGTGTTGCTTAACACTTCTGTACATAGGTAATATACCAGCCCCAGGAATAACATCATCACTATGGTCCATGTGATAAAATCCTTTAAAAGCTTCTTGTTCTAAATAGTGATGATAAATCCACAAAGTAATAGCCTTTCCAGTCAAACTTTTTACTATCTGACTATCTTGTATATTACACGTTTTACCACTGGGCAGGGCATCTACCTGTTAAATGACTGGAAGAACTCTCCCAATATAACAACACTCTAACCAGTTTGCTGATGGACAGGGATATGGTAGACTGCCACAAAGAATATAAAACTCTTTCAGCAAGAACATACCTTTTACTGCACTTCCATTATACATTCTTCGAGGAATATTACATTTGCTCTGTTCAGCCTACACAGTTCCATTTTTTGCATAGCAACCACCACCCCGCAACACTACACAAATGATAGCCCACAAAATCAGTGTGCCACTCAACCTCAGCCCATAAGGGAAATCAATGTACACAACACACTAGTCATAAGTGCCTCTATAGTCAGGCACACTGATGTCCCTCTGATCAGGCTAAATAAGGAGAAAGTTACTTTCAGCTGCTTGTTGGGTGCCAGGATCCACCACATAACACAAGCACTCAGGTCACTCCACAACAAGTACAAATATGACTCTGTCATTGTCCATGTTGGTGTGAATGACCTGAGATGTACCTCCCTGGACTACATGAAAAGAGATGAGGAGGAGCTCTCGGATCTTGTAGCCCAAACAGGTATGACCCTAACCCTGAGTAGCATCCTGCCATCACCCAGAATGATACCACAATACAAGGACAAAATGATTGACTTCAACAATTGGCTAAGCTTCTGCTGTTATTCTAAGCAGATCCAGTGTCTTTCTGCCTGGGACAAAATGATCGGCAGACCACGATGTTTTGCCAGAGATGGCCTGCACCTGTCACCCCTGAGACTCCAGATACTGGCTAAGGCTCTTGCCACCCCATAGTGCCTTTTTTAGGCAAGGTTCAAACAACAAACTCACCACCATAGCATGTATAAACAAGCAAAATCTGAGAGTAATGCTACACAATGCTAGAAGTCTAAACCTCAAAATGCACTCACTCAAGGCACTCCTTAAAATGGAGAACATCGACATCTGTGCAGTGACGGAGACCTGGTTCAAGGATCCTTAGAGCACCCCTACATTACCTGGCTATAACTTATACCACACCTTTCGGCCACCTAACCTGGACCGAAACACTAAAGGAGGAGGTGTGTCCATAATCATTAAGGATATCCACACCTCCAGGCTAGTTGCTCAATATAATGCATCTGAAATTATCCAAATGCAACTAACACTGTGCAAGACTGCAATCCAGGTTGTAGCTTGTTACAGGTCCCCCACCATGCCCCAGGATGCCCACTCTACATTTCTTGATATACTGGGTAATATTAAGGTACAGCCCAATACCCTGATAATGGGTGATTTCAACTACCCCACCATCAAATGGGAAAGCTACTCATGTACTAACTCATTTGCTCAATGCTTTCTGGAATTCATAAATTGCAATGCCTTGGATTAACTTGTTCATACCCCCACCAGGGGCAGCAATATGCTGGGCCTGGTCATTACCAATATGGGCGACCAATATTGCATGCTGGAGGTCAACTCCTCACTGGTCAGATCCGACCACAAGCTAATCACCCTAGACATCAATATCCCGACCCCATCCCCATTAAGGAAACCACCATAAAACACTTCTCCAAAACCAACTTTATGCTTCTTAAGACAGAATTGGCCAGCTTCATGACACCCATACAGATGTAAAATAGAAGTACAACTGCTGAATCCTATACAAATGCACTGTATAAGCACATACATGAGTACATGGATCATGTCATCCCCAAAAGAACCAAGATGTTATCCTCCCCTGCCATAAACAAACTATACAACGGAAGGAAGAAGCTGTTGCAAAAAAGAGTAAAATCCCCTAATTGCAGGAACTCCGTGGTCAGCCTCAGTAAGAAACTGAGACCCCTCATAAAATCCTCCAAAGCTAGTTACGAAAATAAAATTGCCACTGATTCTACAGACAACCACAAAGCATTCTACAGCTATGTCAAGAATCTCAATGGCAACACTCAGATTTGCTCTGAGCTACAGCACAATGGCACTAGATATATAGAACCAACTGATATTGCCAACATCCTGGTAGATGCGTTCAGTGCAAACTTCACCCCCAAAAGGGCCCATCACTATACCATCAGAATGCAAAGCCCATGTAATCACGACTGCACAAGTAAAGATCGCAGTCTCTAAAGCCAAGAACACAGCATCCATGGGACCTGACAACATCCCAGGCTGTGTTCTGCATGAACTACAGAACGAACTGGCACCCCACCTAAGTAATATGTTCAATCATAGCCTCACTTCAGGATTTATGCCTACTGAATGGCACACAGTGATGGTTATCCTACTCCACAAAGGGTGCGCCACCATGAACCCCGGGAACTACTGCCCCATTAGCCTGATGAGCCTGGTCTGCAAGGCCATGGAACATATCATCTTGGAGCTTATAAACAAGGACATAAGTAACCTCCAAACTCTGGACCTCACTCAGTTTGATTTTGTAAAAGGTAGGTCATGTCTCCTAAATCTGATTGACTTCTTTGAAGCATTCACCAGAGCCATGGATGAGGGTAAGTTGGTGCTCACAGCCTATCTTGACCTCACCAAGGCTTTCAACACCATCCTCCACTCTAGAATTATAGATAAACTCACTAGACTGGGCATAAAACCCTATGTCAGAAGATTGGTGGCCAACTGACCCATTGACAGAACCCACACAGTGAAAGTAGCTGACTCCAAATCCAACTTCAGACCAGTGACAAGTGGAGTACCACAGGGCACAGTCCTGGGTCCTCTCCTGTTTGGCATCTACTTCACAGAAGTTCAGGCTAATACACCAGATCTTTGGCTAACAAAGTTCACAGATGACTGCAAATTAAGTGCCATAATAGAATTGCCTAATGATGTGGACATTCTATAAAGGGGCCTCACTGAGACTGATGCTTGGTGTCAAAGTCATAGCCTCATACTCAATGCCAAGAAGTGCATTGTCATTACCTTTGGGAAAAACACTGTACCCATGAACTACCACATAGGCGGTAGCCTACTAAACACCAAGAGTGTGATAAGAGACCTTAGGACCCAGGTGGACAGTAGTCTCTCCTTTGATAATCACATCGCCACAGTAGTCAGGACATCCTTCTACATGTCACATCTCATCACAAAGGGGTTCACCTCCAGAAAAAAAGAGGACATTGTTCTTCTCTACTCATCCCTCATCAGACACATTATAGAGTAAAATGCCCTGTTTGGCATGTACCTCGCAAGATATCTACAGCAACTAGAAAGGCCACAGAAATACCTCACTAAGAGGATTACTGGCCCCAAACAAATGCCATACACAGACCATCTCAAAAAATCTCCAGCTGTACTCCATCTCTTATTGCCTACTCAGAGATGACCTCTGCCTAACATACAAAGCCATGTCAAACCCAGATCTGTTAGACATGCTACACTTAAAGAAACCCCAGCCCATCTAAACCACATGCTCCGGGGACCTAAACCTTGCCACCACAATAAACTGAACATGCTGGAGGGATAGATTCCTGTCCCAGAGACTTCCCATGCTCTAGAACAGGCTACCCATTCATGTCAAGCAAAGCTCCTCATTAGCCCTGTTTAAGAAAAATCTCGACAATTGGATAGGAAATGGGAAATTCACCCTGGGGATCACTTCTGTGTCTCTGCTAGACAGGGGCACAGGAAAATAACTTTTTTGGGTGGTGAAAGCTAGGGAACTGTTTTGGTTATGCTTATATAGGCTCCAGGGCCGATAGTCTAGTAACTACCTATGCACCTTTGAACCTTCTGATGTCTTCACAGTATCATTCATAATTTTTGTTCCTAGTCTCTCTGTTTTTTTTCTGCTTGTACAAGAGAAAACTGGTTCATCGTCAGACAAGGCTGCAGAGGGTAGTTCGAAGGGAATTCGACATGGGGGATATGGATCAGTGCTGGAGAACCTTTGAGTCTAATGGCTGTAGCTGTAATGAGGAGCACAAGGAATGGGCCTTTCCATTGAGGTTGGAGAGCATGTTGTCTGTAGAAGGAAAGAACAAACATCTAGATTCCTGGTTTGACATCATGTGTTGCATCAGGATGAGGCTGGAGCTGGCTGGATATTACCTGTGAATGAAGATGCTGCAGATCAGAAATAAGTTGTTTACAATAAGTAACCATTGTTTCGTCAACTACCTATGGATCAAGAATTGTGGGTAGGGGTGTGGCTAGCATCCTCATAGGGCAGCCCATGAGGATTTCATGGTGGGAGAACTTTCTATGTGCATTGGCTGCACTGCAGATACTAAATAACACTAAGGTTAAGGCTTCTAGCCATTTCAGACCCATATCTGCAGTAAGTTTTGCTAACTTTTCAAAGCTTGATTCATTCTTTCTCCCATGCCTGACGCCTAAAAGACTGAGGTCTATTTGGACAGTGATACTGCATCTGAATACTTAGAACTTTACAAATTTGTTGAATAATCTGACTTGTAAAATGAGTATCTATTTCTAACTGAATACAACATGGTACCCCAAAATGGGAATAAACTCATACAAAATCTTCTTGGCCATTGAGGACATAATTTTTGATGCATGGGTATGCCTATACCAAACCAGAGAAAACATCTATCAAAACTAGTACATATTTAAACCTTGCATACATTGGTAATTCTATGAAGTCACACTGTATACAATAAAATGGTTCTCATGGCTTTTTAATCTGCTGTTTGGGAAGAGTCACAGATTTAGAAACATTAAATTGAAGACATATATTTCATGTTTGTACAAGATGCTGAACAACTTCTGAAGCAGTCAAAATCTGTCTTATTAAAGCAGTTTTCTCCAGATGAGAAGGCAGATGGTAAGTCTGTGTGTGTTGTGGTAAAAGAGTTTATGATGCTACTAACCTTCCATCTGGATGACACCATGGAATGACAGCAGCCATCATGAATCCATCTTATCCTTTCAGAGTTATCAGCTTGATTCTGAAAAGACAAAACTTCCTGCAAAGTTACAGATGCATTTTCATCTTGAAGAGGATGCAAAAAAGAAGCCTGAACAGGATTTAATAAGGCAGCCTGCCTTGCTGCTCTATCAGCAAAGGTATTTCCTACTGATTTAAATGAGGTATATGACCTATGATCAGTATATTTAACAACAGCTATTTCCCTAAGGAGAAGCAGGGCATCTAACAATTCATTTACAAAAATGGGATTTGTAATTTCTGTCCCTACAGAGGTTAAATAACCTCTTTTTCTTTGAAGGTTTTTGGAATCATGAACCACTCCACAGGCATATCTAGAATCACTGTACACATTAACAGCCTTTCCCTGTGCTAGCTTGCAAGCTTCAGTAATAGCTACTAATTCAGCTACTTGAGCTGAAAATCTCTGCAATTGTCTAGTCAATTATAATTGATTGATACTACAGACCGTAAAAGCATCTGTCAATTGCCCATCTTCCATTCTGATTCATGATCCACTGACAAACAAAATTAAGTGAATAGGTTCTGCAGAGGAGTATCTTGGAGATCATGTCTATGAGAAAGCAAATTGTTAACAAGGTAGCTCATATTTGGAAAGTCTAGCGGCAGAAAGATATTGTGTTTTATTCTTTAATAACAAAGCAGTAACAGAATGTGGAACTGCAAAAAAGTATCATGAGCCGGAATAAGTGCTGCTGCCATATGAATGAACCAGTCAGTTGCTGCAGCAGCTCGAATGCAAGGGGGAAGTGCGGCGGCTACTGGATCAAGATTTGTACTGTAATAAGCAACTATTCTAAAGCCATCATTTATTTTCTGTGCTAATAGTCCTAATGCTACCATGTTGCATTCACAACAGAAAAGAAAGAATACTTTAGAATAGTCTAGCAGTCCTAATGCTGGAGGATTTGAAATAAGTGATTTTAACTGAATAAAAGCTTGTTTTGGCATGTTTGCCATGGAAGGGGCTCAGGGCTGTTCTTTTTCAGTAAGAATCTCCCTTTGTCCCACAACTCAGTGCAAGGAACTGAGATATCAGGAGTTTCCTCTATTTCTGGAATTTTTTTTTCAATATTTAATTATTTCAACATAGTTGGATATCCACTGTCTACAATAGCCTGCAAAACCAAGAAATGCTCTAAGTTGTTTTAGAGTAGTAGGTCTTGGTGCTGTCTGTGTAGTTGCAATGTGTCATGCATTTTCAGAAAGTAGATGTTCTAAATACTGAGTATGTGGTTGCCAAAGCTGAAGCTTATATCAGTTTAATACTAACTTAGGTAGTTTAGTCAACAAGAAAGCAGTATCAGTCTAGCAGTTAGTGAAAGAATTAGATGCTGAAAGAAGATCATCTGTGTACTGTACTAAGGCAGACCCACAAGGTAGCTTTATGTTATCTGACTGCTTTTTCATTTCTCCTGAAAATAAGGTGGATGATTATATGTATCCTTAGGGTAAGTGCATCCATGTGCATTGCTGTTCTCTATATGTAAATGCAAACAGATAATGACTATTGGGGTGTATTGGGATAGAAAAAAAAGCTGAGGAAATATGAATAACTGAAAAGGTGGTAACTGAAGGGGGGGGGGTTGAGCTAAGAATAATTACTAGGTTAGGTACTTCAGGAAAAACAGCCACAACTATAGCATTCACAGCTCACAAATTTCTTTTAAGTGTCTTTACCAGGTTTCTTTCTGGCAAAATGGGTATATTACAAGGACTTCTAGTAGGAATAATTATGCGTTGTTGTAGCAATAGTAAAATAACTGGTTGAATTGCTTCTTCTGGAGAAACAGGATATTGTGCTATCATGAACAGAGGTTCATGAGGTATTAAAGTAATTTGCACTGCTGTAGCATTTCTAACAAGTCCTATTTCATTTTCAAGGGTTGTCCATAACTGCATAGGAACTATATTTAATAAGTACAGATCTGATGGCTGTACTGGTTCTGTGTCAGTAAGGAGGGAAAAGAGCACTTCCACATCCAAAACACCTGCAGCAGCACACATCTACATAAATGGAGACTCATTGGGAACATTTAAATATATTTCATCCAGTGTACAGAATATTGTACATTGCAACTTACAGAGAAGATCCCTACCTAAAGGATTATGGGGTGCAGAGGTTACAATGATAAAAGCAGTTTGGTCAATCAATGGTCCCAACTGTATGGGAACTGAAACTGCTTCTGGGTAGTCTAAAGAGACTCCTGATACTCTAGTTCCTTGCAATGAGTTGTGGGACAAAGGGAGATTCTTAGCCACTGAGCATTTAACATTGATCTATTAGCTCCAGTATCTATTAGAAAGAGAATATTGCCATCTTGAACTTTAATGTTAATAAATGGTCCTTTCTGGTGTACAGGTATGAAGGGAAATAGCTGTGATTCCTGTTCATGGCTATCCTACTTATCTTGTTGCCAATCTTGTGGCTGCCAATGAGAGCTCCACATAAGAGGCTGTCATTTCACATTTTGGTGGACATTTTGCTGACCTTGTGGTGGCAGCTGATTATCAAATGGATTGTTCAACTGCATTGATGTGTCTACTGGTTGCAGGAAAGGTCAATTGTCCTTCCAACAACCATTTTGGTCACAACTAAAACACAGATTGTAATTTGATCCCTGTCCTTGTGAATTTGGGGTATTGTTAAAATTCTGAGGAAATGGTCCTTGATTCTGAGAAAATCTAAATGAGTTATGTCCTCCTCTTCCTCCTCTATTTCTGGTAAACTATTGGAGCTGTAAGTTTAATCATTTTTCTTGTTGTTCCTCTTGTCACACTCTTTTTTCATGAATAAAAGTGTCTGCTAAACATTGAACGTGATTAACAAGTTCATGAAGCCCCAAACTTGGCCAGATTAAACAAACCTTTATAGCCAATCTTGAATGGGGGGGATAATCTATTGACAAAAGCAATTGAGAGACGACTTGCTGCCAGACCTTCAGTATTTTCTCTATAAACTGAGAAGGCTTCAAAGGTGTCTGTCATATGTGGTAACTAAAATTCAATTGACTCATCCTCTGTGTGACTCTGTTTATCTGGGACAAGTTAGGTACCGGTGGACATCCTGCATTAAAAGCCTGTAATAAACAAGTCCTAGCTGCCTGAAAAGCCTTTCTGTTCATATGTTGGGCAATGGGGTCTGGTATATCAGCCTGATCCCAAGAATTTTTAAATAGATCACGTGGAATAGATGTGTCCATCATTGCTCTGAGATCCTCTAAAGTAGGATTTTGCAACTGAACATACCCTTTTAAGATTCTTGCATATTTTTCTGGTTTTGTTCTTGTTGATGGGTGAGAATCCAAAATAGTTTGGAAATTAACCAGAGTCCAAGGGTGGAACACATTTATAGTGGAAGGTGCTGGTTATCTCTGCAATGTGCTGGGTTCGAGACTTGTCACAAAGGATGTAGGTGGGTGGTTTGAGAAATTACACCATCTCCCTCTTCCTCTGGGGAGCAATGAGCATAATCGTTATCTGGATTAAATTTATCAGGACCAAAATAACCACCCCCATCTATAATTATCAGGAATTGAATAACAAATTTACATGAAGGTAGCTTTTGACGTCTAGGAAGAGAAGATAATATCCCCTTTGTACATCACCTCAGAAAGCTAAGAAACATTTGAGGTCATTTAGACCAGGTATGGTCTGAAACAGAAGAAGAGAAAGAAGTTTTAGGTTGGCTATAGGAAAGAGATGACTGAGGAGGTTGAGTAATTTGGCTAGTAAAGGTAGATGGCTCAGAAGGTTGCCTTTGTTGAGAGGGTGGTGGAGTAATAATCTCTGAGATAGAAGAAGAGAGAGCAGAATCTTGCTGGTCAGGGGTACATGGTGGTACATTATAAGGTGGTAGTGGTGTGGTGAGGAAAACTAAACAGTCATCATCAGAAGACTCGCTGAGGCTAAGTTGTAATTTCTGTAGTTCCCTAAGGGGATAGAGCCAATAACCACCTTGTTTCTGACAATCAGAATGTTGTAGATGATTAAGCATTTCATTGACCGCTTATAACTGAATTTTAAGTTTAGCTGTGTTATGTTTTATACTACGAACTATAGAATCTTTTTCTCTATCTTTAGAGTCTACCTACCATGCATTAAAGGCTGACCACCAGCCTGCAGGGACTTTATTATCTTTTTTTCTAAGTCTTTTTTGTAAGTTTAATAAAATATTTTTATCAAAAATACCTTGCAGGTGGAAAAGTCAATTTACCATCATTTTTAGTGAGTGCGTGCCATTTATTTAAGTAGAGGTGGCAATGTTTGTTACAATTCGGGAACATACATTTTGCAAGAGTACCATACTCCAGTCCTTTTAAAGTACCCACATTCGCTCCCATTGTAAAGAAACGTTGCAACGTTAATTCAAAAAAATATATAAATAAAAGATATCCCACTCACATACTGACCACATGCATACACAAGTTACACTTACCTTTAGAAATCTGGAAGTCTGCCATGACTTGAAGCTCCAAAGAGAGGGGCAGTTGGGAACTGATGCTACAGAAAATACACTAGCCAGAACACTGTCAAAGGGCTCATTAAAGTGATTTTCTATAGAAGCAGTTCCATGCAGTTCGAAAAAAATCTGAGTCTTTAAAGGACCATCTGTTAAGGTTCTGTATAATAAAATAAAGTTCAGTCATTGGCAGATTAAAATATTATTTATTAAAAGAGTTAATGCACACGTGTGGGAGACAGTACTCAGGAATGTATGTCTCCCAGAAAAAAAAATAATTCATGATCTTTTTATAGAAAAAGTTTAACAAAGTAGAAGACTTTATCAGTCATACCACTGCTAACATCCAACAGAAAAGTACTAACCAATACAGCTCATAATACTGTTTATTCTTCAGACCAGTACTAACTATCTAATAGAAATACTTCAAGTTTGTAAACATAGAGCCACAATTTCTTATCTACATTTTTATACATGTTTAACTTAGTATGGAATACGTTTCTTTTTACCATGTGATTTAGAAAGAATGCTGCCTCAGGTTCAGGAAATGAAACTTAATATTCTGTATTTTTCCATGTTTCTGCTTATGCTGTTGTAAACAGATACACTAACCTTCTAGGAAACATGCAATTTCATTTTTAACCCTTAACGCAATGAAGTAGTTCACTCTGTTGGGCAATGAAGTGGCAGACTTGATGATTTTTTTGTAGAACCAGTCAAATTCATGTAGTTGATTGGATTGTTTAATCAAGATTGGGGATGCATAAGTAGGTGTGAGCAGTACATATGGTGCTCCATTTGTTATGTGACCTGATTTAGTGAGGTAGTGTTTCACTCTATAGACAGACACACATTTTTGGTGGGTTTCCTTGTGATATTTTGGAGAGATATATATTACATTTTAATATACTATCTATGGTCACATCATGTTATTAGATGATGTTATACTTAAGTTAGTTGAGTCAGGTATGTTAATTAAGAGATGTGACTTTTTTAACTATTGCAGTGTTGGGGAATAAGATTCCTTGGTTAGTTTTGAAGTTTGACTTTGTAGGAGCCGAGCAGATAAATGTCAAATTGTTTACAAATTGAATGTTACAGAGAGTTAGTTTGATAATCAATATGTTGAATAGTATGGAATCTAACATTGATCCCTGTGGGATACCAACTTTAATAGGAAAATAGACTGAGCTAGAAGATTGCCATTTGACAGCTTGGTTTGGTCAGTTAAGTTGCTCTTGAACAAGTGCATATTTTCATATGTGAGGTTGAAATAACTTAAGTGTTAAAAAACTTTGCTGAATGTCTTTGAGAGATCAATGAATGTGGCTGAGAAAATTTGATTGTCATTTCAAGGAATGCTGATAGCGTTAAGGATAGGGAAGATAGAGAGGTGTACTTGTGTTATATTTGGGCTGGAAGCCATGTTGGGTAGGCCCAACAGTTCATTGGCTAGTAAGTACAGACAAGCAGGTATCTGATGTTAAAGCTTTATAACTTGTGTATTATAGTCTCAGATGTGTTTTCCATTATATTTCATTGTAGGCTCCCTATTGAAATGTCACCACTTGAAATACTGAGTGGCGACAAGCCAAAAAAAAAAAAAAAGACCAGAAACACAGGAGAAGAGTAATTTTGAAAATGTTTTTCTATTTTACACCTCCTATTGAGGGAAGGCAAGCCCCGTACACCCCCTGAACTTATATGTACCAATTTCAAGATCTCCATACCTAGGAATAAAGGAGTCTATATTATATACTCGAGGGTACAGAATCTTGACTACCCTATCATTGATACATATGTGCAAATGTCTACTTGAGCGAATGGCCACATCATCGATTTCTTTCCAAGAGAACTAAATCAGTAGGCCAGCTACGCATGACACAATATAACAAACACCACCCAACACCTCCCTAACTAAATACAATAAATCTGTGATTGCACTACAGTGGGGAAAAGGGCAGATTTAAAACAATGGCTGACCGTTTTCTTTCCCTAGGAAAGAAATTGATGATGTAGCCGTTCACTTAAGTGCACATTTGACACGTATGTGTCGATGATAGGGTAGTCAAGATTCTGTACCTTCAACTGCATAACATAGACACAAATAAAGGGCATGTTCTGAGAAATGACGCCTCAGGCTTAGTATATGTAAATCCAGTCTTTTGACCATTCAGTCTTCATGTCTCGGGACTCATTCTAGTGGGTTCCAGCACATCAAATAGTTACTCTCAATGGAATGCAAAATATCCTTATCAATCTGAACATGTGTTAAACAGGAAGTTCCTATTAAACCAATTTCATACTTTAGTATTATTGCATGGATCAGGCTGCTTTCAATATCGGGGCTCAACATTGCTCTATCATGTGACTAGGAGGTGTGATCTGAACTCTAATTTCCATTTTATGTACATAAATGGACAGATTAGTGGCTAACTCAGAGTGTGTAAAGTGTGACGATGAAAGCCTCTGAGTTTACAGGGGAAAAGTCTAAAATGTCAGTCATAAGAGAAACTAGCAGTATTATCAAACAAGTCTCAAGAGTGAAAGGTGAAAGCAGACATACATCACTGACCATCTCAAAGCTTTTGCAATAAGTATAATTGTTCTGTTTCGACAGTTGCTTACAACAATCATCCATCAGAGTGGGAGGCATGTTTTAAAACAATTCAACTATTTCCTTCATCTTCACCTCACGGCCAGCCTCATGAAATGCTGCAACTCCCTTATCAAAGATGATATATACATTTTTGGGAATCAGAAGTTAAAAAGTTGGACCATTATTTCTCCAGCAGAACTTTTGGTGTTTGGGAAAACATCCACAAATAACACACTCATTTCAGAATTAACAGTTATATATTTTGAACATGATTTTTGAAGGTGTCTTGTCATTAGGTTGTATATCATTCATTGTGCTGTGTTGATTCATTTAATTTTGCCAAAAATTCAAGGCTAGATTTTCAAATACTTGAGAATGGATTCACGTTTAATTGCTAAAGGAGACTTCCTTCAATCCCCTTCTTTTCAATTCAAGAGGAATGTCTTCAAATGAAAACTAATTTGCAGGTGCATCTGCTCACTTATGACAGCAAATGTTCTGTACAAACATTCACTTATGGACAAAATAAAAATACATTAGATGCAGTGGATATAAAAAGTTTACACACCCCTGATAAAATGCCTATTTTTTGTGATATAAAAAAATGAGACCACAATAAATCATTTCAAAATTGTTTGCACATTTTAATGTGACCTATAACCTGTACAACTGAACAGAAAAATAAGCAAGTCTGTTAGGGGGAAAAATATAAAAAATAAAAAATGTACATTATGCTGGTTACATAAGTGTGCACACCCTTAAACTAATTCTTTGTTGTGTGTGCACAGCCTTAATCTAATACTTTGTTGAAGCACCTTTTGATTTAATTACAGCATTCAGTCTTCTTGAGTACACACCTGCCATCAATTAAAGAGACTCTGATTAACCCCAAATAAAGTTCAGCTGTCCTAGTAGGATTTTCTTGAAATTTACTCAGTTGCCTGCTACAGCAAAAGCCATGGTTCACAGAGAGCTTACAAAGCATCAGAGGGATCTCATTGTTGAAAGGCATCAGCCAGGAAAGGGTACAAAAACATTTCCACAGCATTGGATATACCATGGAAGACAGTCATCAAAAACTTAAGAAAATATGGGACAACAGTGGCATTGCAAAGAACTGGATGTCCCTCCAAAATTGATGAAAAGACAAGAAGAAAACTGGTCAGGGAGGCTGCCACGAGACCTACAGCAACACTGGAGGAGTTGCAGGAATTTCTGGCAAGTACCGGTTGTGTACTACACGTGACAAAAATCTCCCATATTCTCCATAGGTCTGGACAATGAGGTAGGGTTGCAAGACAGAAGCCTTTTCTTACACAGAAAAACATATAGGCCCAGCTAAAATTTGCAAAACAATACATAATGTCTCCCAAAAGCATGAGGGAAAGTGTGTTATGATCTGATGAGATGAAGGTTGGACTTTCTGGCCACAATTCTAAAAGGTATGTTTGGCACAAAAACAACACTTCGCATCACCAAAAGAACACCATCCCCATGGTGAAGCATGGTGGTGGCAGTATCATGCTTTTGGGTTGATTTTCTTCAGCTGGATCAGGGGCTTTAGTCAAGGTGGAGGAAATTATGAAGAGTTCCAAACACCAGTCACTTTTGGCCCAAAACCATCAGGCATCTGCTAGAAAGCTGACGCTGTAGAGGAATTTCACCTTTCAGCATGATTATGACCCAAGCATACATCCAAATGAACAAAAGAATGGCTTCACCAGAGGAAAATTAAAGTTTTGGAATGGCCTAGCCAGATCCCAGACCTAAATGCAATAGAAAATCTGTGGGGTGACCTGAAGAGGGATGTGTCAAGAGATGCCCTCACAATCTGACAAATGTGAAGTGCTTTTCAAGGAAGAGTGGGAAAAATTTGCCAAGTCAAGATGTGCCATGCCGATAGACTCCTACCCAAGAAGACTGAATGCTGTAATTAAATCAAAAGGTGCTTCAACAAAGTATTAGTTTAAGGGTGTGCACACTTATGCAACCAGCGTATTGTGCGTTTTTTTATTTTTTCCCCTATCAGATTTGTTTGTTTTTCAACTGAATTGTACAAGTTATATGTCACATTAAAGGTGGGAAAAGTTTTGAAATGATTTATTGTTGTCTCATTTTTTTATATCACAAAACCTGGCATTTTAACAGGGGTGAGTAAACTTTTTATATCCTCATTATATATATATATATATATATATATATATATATATATATATATATATATATATATATGTGTGTGTGTGTATGGGTCTTCTTTAAAGGATCAAAATTTCAGAACATTGGCCCTCTGCTCATCGAAGACCAGAGGATCGACGTTTTTTGAAATATTGAACTTACTAAAAAAAATCTAAAACGTGAAAAATTCACTGTATCCTCTTGAGACATCCTGCTTGTAATATATAAAAACTCTAAGGTTACACAACATTGGAGAAAAGAGAACACCCCCCAATCCACAGTATCTCACATTCTCACAATAAGTCTGCTACCCAACTTTCAATGATCAGTGAATCAGGGAGAAAAAAAATAACTCAATTCTCATATCTGTGAAACAACCATTTCAGCAATGAAATTGCACCCATATATGAATACATGCATACAAACATAATAGACACACACACACACACACTGCAACTTTGATATTGCACTGATTAGTAAAGAATGCTATTAGTTATATCATCACTTCACTTATAATTTAAAAGCTGATCACATCAAATTGACATGTACAAGGAAATAGGTTCTGTTATGCTCAAGCCTTGAGAAGTTATGCATTTTATGAGTGTGTATGAATTAATAAAGCAGTAAAAATAATGGCCTGCATTTTGTTAGAATGGTCCTCATGGGGTTTTCTTCAAAGGAATAGTAAATACTTTGAAACTTAGCTGGCAGTGTTTCTTCAAGAACCGGATTAATATTTATTAAAATTTGCTAGAGTCTGCCTTGCATCCCACCCCTGACAAGAATTAACATTCAATACAACAGCATTCAGTAAAGCCAATATGCATTCTCTGAACAATGTGCTAATTATGGGCATAATGTAGTGGTTGTTAAAAAAATAGAATGCTTTAAGAGTGAATTATTATGAGTGGCCCAAAGTCTAAATATATTTGCGTGGAGGGGTTGAGCATTATAATAATGCGCTATTGCATGCCATTCATTGTAAGCAAAAAGACACAAGTTTTAGAATCAGCTGCTGTGCTTGTCAAGTCTTAAAAGAAAGGGTGCTGTCTTGCCTTCACTGGCTCAGTACCAAGAATCTGAATGAGCTTGAAGATGTGTTTTTGTATAGTAAACTTACATCTGAATCATAAACAGAAAATAAACAGAAAGCATTTAATATAAATATCTTTAATAAGTGCCATCTTTAGTATGAGTGCTTAAAGTCTAAACATGTATTTTTTTTTATAGAATGAATAAGCTTTTCAGGATACAGAAAATGTAAACGACAAATTAAGCTTCACAGTTAGAACAGTTTATTTGCAGGCAAGTTTGTGTTTGCACAATGGTTACAGACAATAACTGTGAGTGTTTAACTATCAGACATTAATTTACTAGTATAAAAGCAATCTGTTTTCAGAATAAAGGTGCCAGTCAATGATGAAAGCTGTTATATAGAGTGCATTAACCTAGATGATATAAAAATAAAAAGAGATTTTTTTTTTTCATTTACAAAAAGCACAATCCTATTTTTCCATTGACAATACATTTGAGATGACTAATTTCCCTAGATGTGTCTAAGAACTGATCTGAGTGTGTGCGTGTGTTATTGCCAGTCTCTGTGTATATAAGTATACATCTTTGCTGTGTTTGTCTCTGCTTGCCTGTGTGTGTTACTGTCAGACTTTGTGTATATGTTAGAAGTATACATTCCTGCTGTGTTTGTCTATCTGAGTGAGTGTGTGTGTGTGTGTGTGTGTGTGTGTGTGTGTGTGTGTGTGTGTGTGTGTGAGTGCGCGCACGTGTGTGCGTGTGTTACTGTCCATCTCTGTGTATATGTTGTAAGTATACATCCCTGCTATATTTGTCCATTCGAGTGTGTGTTACTGTTGGTCTCTATGTATATGTTGTAAGTATACGTCCCTGCTGTGTTTGCCTGTGTGTCTGTCTCTCACACTCTCTCTGTCTCTTTGTATATATCAAGGCATCAGAATAAGATATCAGAAGATCTTTCTTCATAAAATAAACAGTTCTTTTTTCAGTATCAAAATAATACACATATTTTACATTCTTCTATACCTGTTATAATCTAGTCACAAAATATATTGTTCAATATATATTCAAGAAGCTTTTTCCTAGCTGGATTCTCAGCAGAGTATCTACAATTTCTCTCAGATGCCTACAGGTTGTTCATTCCCTACTGTTCCAATCACACAACTTCCTGAAAACTGACAGTCCAACTGTGATTTCTAGGGCATTTCCTTACAGACCAAACTCACCAAGTAATTGCTTGTTACCAGTCCAGTGTAAAGGAACACTTCCATCTAATAGAGAAACATACCTCACTTTTCATAAAGAAGCACATTTTCTGTATAAGCAGCATTTACATTATTTGCAACTGGTCAATATAAAATATAAGAAATCCAGTAAAAAAGCAAAGAGCGACCAGACTACAGCTAATAAAACCAAGCCAAGTTTTATTCCAGGAAATACAAATGGAATAAAACTTGGGTTGATTTTATTACCTGTGGTCTGGTCACTCTTTGCATTTTTACTGGATATATATATATATATATATATATATATATATATATATATATGGGTCTACTTCATAACACAGACACTGAAATAACCGACACCAGAAAAATGAAACATCAAAATCCCAAAAATGCTAAAGAACAAAATGCAAAATTTCGACACCGGCAAAACCAACAACTCAGTAAAGGGAAGTAGTGTTATGTACATATCACTGTAATGTCATTTGCAAAGTTGGTTATGTCACTTCCAACAATATTATCATGAAAGAGGTAGTGTCAGCAACATATGAACGTAATCTACCCAAATAATATGTTCCAAACAGCTGATCGGCAGCACTTGTCTGTAGCAGGCATCTCCTGTCAAGAACCCAAAAAGGAAACTTGGTACTGTCATCAAGTCTTTACAATGTACGTAAATCCTATGAGAACACATCATTTACTCCATCCATACTCCAAAGTATAAGTCACAAGCAGTGGTATGCATTCAACGTCAGACTGCTATTCAAGTACATGACGGCAACACCCTCTAGTGACAACACTGGGGAATCCACTACGTTCACATTTTCAAATGTTTGGCAATCACCCTAACAAACTCTAAATGAGAGTATTCATCCTTATTTGACAACACAGTCTGGAACTGCTCATGCCTCAAGATAAGCTTCCTCTTTTTAGGAGAATGAGCATAACCTGTAGACAGCCAGACTCGCAACTCATTTATATGGTTTTCTTCCCTCACCAATGTAGTTAATAACACTGATAAGTCCATACCTCTTCAACCTAGGAGACATTTCAGTCTCATATGCCAGGCCTCAATGGAATTCTGCATCCTAGGTAAGCTTAAGTCATTCAATTCCCTGATGTTCCAGAATGACATCAGGAAGAGTGGCGGAAAAGTCATATGTGAGGTCACTCTGGTGTTGAATTTCCACTGCCTCCTGTATACATACCGCTCTGTAAAATATTTAAGGACTTCCTTTCCTTCTACAGGAAATGTTTCCTTCAACAGTTCATATGTAGTCTGCACGTCACCCTCATGTACAAATGCAAGAGCCACAAAGGAATTTTTGGCCAGTTGGAATGCTTGTGACTTGTTACATAGTGAGGCTAAACCCAGTGACTGGACTTTTCACCACACATTCTGCCCAAAGTGGAATAGGCAGCCCTATGGGCGTGCAGCAGGTAAATTATGTGTAACACTTTTTAAGGCGGCGATTTCAAAGTCACAGATTACATATCGCACTGTGACTTCCAATTCATTCTCTGCAAATAGGTACAATATACTGTGCCACAGATAATTATAGGACTTGAGGGATTTCTTTGACATGAGTGAGTAGATTAATGGCACAGACTTACTGTGACTCCCGTACTTCAGGAAACCATGCAGACTATAAATCTGCTTAACAGTTCCACCTTTACTGAAAAACGTACCATCCATTGACCAAATGGATGCGCAACTCAGGTCGTGTAGATTATCTAATGTGATGATCACTACCATGAAAGTGTCTGTAGTTGAGTCAGACATTACTTTACTAATGAAACTCCCATCTTTCAGGGGGAACTTTGTGAAATCTATAGTTGCTAATGTTACATCACACTTCCCAGCCTTTCCACTTCTCTTGCATCTGACCTGGCCCACTTGTTGGAGGAGTGCTGTTCTGTGGGGTATACAGTGGATTGTATCTGTGAATTGGGACACTACCGCATCTTCTACTATAAGGCATGGGGTATCCCTACTGAACATAGCTCTTGTTTTCAACTGACTACATACAACATACCTTTCCACCTCTCCGGGATCCCCCACAGGATTATGTGCAATGGACTTTTCTAAACGATCCCCGTTCAGCATAACAACAGTTACTGCTCTTATTTGCATCCATCTGTCATTTATATTTCCATCCCCAATATCTTTTTGTGATCCATGTCCTCTCCAGATGGTACAGGTAGCCATCAATTACCAGTAGATGTTTACGCTTCTGGGATGCCTCAGTGTTATAAATGCTGTTTAACACTCCTGGGGCTTCCATTTCTAATTCAGCCATTGTGTCTTCAGTGCATAGCACAATGTGAGTTCACCATTGGCGGGTTTTTGAACATTTCCTGACACAGATATATATTGTGTGAGAATTTACGGCACTTATAGCTTAATTGATGATTAAACTGATGATTAGACTACTATAGCATGGGTGCATTGAACATGTCGTGCTATTACGCTACGTTTCTGCCATGGGAGATGCAGGACTGTTATTACTCGGTAATGTGACATTTCGTTCTTTAGCATTTTTGGGATTTTGGTGTTTCATTGTTCTGCTGTTGGTTATTTCAGTGTCGGTGTTATGAATGGTTGATGTGGTGAAGTAGACCCATAGATATATATATATATATATATATATATATATATATATATATATATATACACACACACACACACACACACACACGTATAATTAATTTAATTGGAATACTCAAATGTTGACATTGCTAGTGTCAGCAACAAAAGGTTGCCCACTCAGATGTTGACATGTGACTAACCAAGCAAGGGGAATACCTTCTGAGCATGCAAACAAAACTACAAAAAAGCCATAAAACAGAGTTTTATGCAGAGGGAAAGCCTCTTTGCACACCCTCACCACCTGCTAATTATATAGTCTAATGTTGAGACTGCACAATACTGGGAAAAGGACATATTCTCTAACCCTGGGGAATGTGTGATCCCGCACACCAACTGACCATGTGTCTAGTGACCATATAATGTCGAGTAAACAAGACTTCAGTATTAATTATATTCAACTAAATTAGAGGGTCCCATTTGTGTGTGTGTGTATGTGAGTGATATAGCATCTTCTCTGATGACACCATAATTTGCAAGGTTTGTTTGTGTCTTTCGGCTTTTCCCAGTTAGGGGTCGCCACAGCGGAACTCCGGTCCACTAATGATTGGCAGTTGATTTTTACGTACCAGCTTGCCAGGCCTGATGCACAACCTTCAACGAAGTTATGCCCATTCACGCATGTCTCCACGCAGAAGACGCCCTAGCTGAGAATCGAACCGGACAGCAAAATGTTTTTCCCCACTAAAATGTTTTTGATTGATTTTATTATGTCAAATAGTATAATATAGTCCGATGAACAGTTTCAGCAATGCAGAATCACCTTCTCAATCTCTTTCTCTTCCCCTCTGTCTGCTACAAGTTTCTTCATTCACTGGAACTTTTAAAGCTTTTATCTATAAGGAGTATACATGTAAATCGACATATGATGCTTAATATTCAAAATAACTTCTTGTAAGCATCATGTAAACTGTAATGCATAAGCTTGCCTGCATGTGTATGAATGAGAAATGGAGGGAGATAGTGTTTGTACATGAATGTGCTACCTGCTCACTTGGAAATAACTTATTCTAATTTATTTCCTGACAGTTTAGTCTCATGTGCATTATAACGAACAATTGATTGAATATTTGACTAGGATGTTGGTGCTGTAAATAAAAGGAACTGTGAGAGTATAATGTCTGCTTCATATTACTGACTCTAGGAACTGTGACTGTGTAATGTCTGCTTCACATTACAGACTCTAGGAACTGTGACAGTATAATGTCTGCTTCACATTACTGACTCTCTTAATCTACACAGAATCTGAGAGCAAAGAAATGAATGCTCTCTACTTGATACAAAAAAGGATACAAAAAAGTATGTATTTCTCTATGATTTTATGCATATTTAGTATAAAATACTGTCAAGGACAGAAGAATACAACTGAAGATACCCACCAAGTTACGTGTGGGTTTTGTGTCACTGAACTCAGTGAAATGCTTTGTGAGTCACTGAATATATTGTAGTCACAATTCTGCTTGGGTATCACTTAGAAAAGCTTACCTGATTACTTCCCTTAGATGCCATAACAGGTATCCCCTGGAAAGGTGCATGAATATATATATAAAATGTTTTGCAAATCAAGATGAAAAATTATGTATTACATTTTCCAATAAATATGTTTTAACTACTTTGAATAGTCCATAGGGTCTCTGTTTTACTGACAATCAATTCAACCTAAAGATTATGCAGTTTTCATAATTTTATGCATAATTATTGTCTGTTACTAAGCCGTATGCACAAAAGTAGAGGCATTTAATATAAAGTATTCTGCCTCTACAGTAAAGCATACACTGCTTGAAAATATGCTTTTAATTCCAGAACATAAGGAGATCAAGTAACTTGAAACCAGCTTAAAAAGTATGAACTTTTTTCAGCACTTAAAAATAGAGATGACATTGAGAAATCCAGCTACTTTATTCAAAAGACCTCAGACATGGGATTCAGACATCATAAGAAGGGTTTCTGAAATGAAGTGATACAGGTGTCGTAATGATTCTCCTTTGTTTTTTTTTTTTAATTTCTGCTAACATCCACAACGGCAGAGTTACGTAGTATTTAATATAGCTGCTTCATTGCACTTCCATCTCTAGCTTGTTTCCTAACTTGTATTTCTCCAGGCTTGTGCTTTTCCACCCTGTTTGTCTATGGCATTTTTTTTTATATGAATTGATTTCTATTAGCATCGAAAATTAATAATAGGTGAAATGGTGACATTGGCATTACCTGTAGCTAAATGTGGTGTGCTGGAGGGGTGTTATTTGGGTGGTTATGGTTGTACGCATCCTGAGACATGCTTGATGTACTGTGGAAGATGGGCTCACTGCCTTGCTTAAACTTGTTGTTCTGATAAGATTTTGTATACCAGCAACTCTAAACTGGATAAAGCAGATTGCAAGCAAGGAATGAATGAATGACTGAATAAATAAATGATAGCAGCTATATTTATGTCAACAATCATATCATCTTACTATATGAAATATTTCATATTTAAAATAATATGTCATAAATCTTGTATTTTACATCCAATTTCTCAGTTTTGATTTTATCAGCTGTCTCTGCAAACAAGAACTTCTACACATATTGTAAGACCTGATTTTCAGCGGAGAACAATACTCTGTATAAATCGCTTACTATTTAATAGTACCTTACCTCAGTCTTAGCCCCATCTATAATAATACTGCCTTACCTGATCCCATATCTTACTGATCACAGCTAGTTCAGTCACTGTCCATACTAATGATAGTTTATCCATCCACATTCTTACATTAGATTATCCAATCCCTGTTCCATATTAATTGCAGCTTATCCGCTTCCATCCTTATTAATCAGACCTTATCCCATGCTTATTCTTATTCATCATAGCTGTCCTTATCCTTTTGAGTCATAGGTTGTTTCATTTTATCCTTACTAATCATAGTTTAACCAGTGCCAAAGCGTACCCCATCTCAATTCTTTTGAATTATAGTTTACCCCATCCTTTTTAATAATACCTTTTCCCAGTTGGTACATTCTTAATTATTATTTAACCATCGTTATCCTTAAAAAGCATAGCTTATCCCCATCCCATTCCTATTAATCTTAGCATCTGTGATCCCTTCCTTATTAATCATAATGTATGTCATTCCATTCTTATTCTTTATAACATATCCCATTCCTATCCTTAGTAATTATTGCTAATCCCGTTCCATCTTTACTAACCACTGCTTACCCCCTTTATTTCTTTACTAATGCTAGATTGTCTCACTCCTTCTTTATTAATCTCAGTTTCTTCCAGTACTTCCTTATTAATCAGTGTATCCTGTTCAATCCTTAGTCATCATAGCTGACCCCATTCTTATCCGTATTAATCACAGCTTTTATTTTATTTTACATTTGTTAACCGGGAAAGTCCGACTGGACAAATATCCATTTTCAGAGGAGGCCCAGGGAGAAAAGCTCCAATAGCATGTCATAAAGAAATTACACAAGAATATCATACAGAGATATAGATTCCATTGAAAAGTAAGTTATGTATAGATTAGCAATTCCTTTAGTAAAGTCAGCATACATATGAATATATTTCCCATTACCCTAGCTTATTAATCATAGTTTGTGCCATTCCATCCTTAAGCTTGTCTTATCCTTATTAATCATACCATATCCTATTCCATCTTTATTAAAAGTATCTTATTTTATCTTCTAGCTAATTAATCATAGCTTATCACATTTCATCCTTATTAACCATAGAGCTGCCCATTCTGTTATTACTAATTATAACATCCTATCCTATCTTATCCCTATTAACTGTAGCTTATCCCTCCTCAGTCATTCTTAGTCAAAGCTTATCCTACCTATAATAAGTCTTACAATATTCTGTAAAGTCCTTATAAATTATCCCTTATCCCATTCTTAAGTGTATTAATTATAGCTTATCCCATTCACTTCCCAATTAATGATTGCTTATCACACCCGTTCCTTATTATCCATAGCTTATTCATCTCAGTGCTTATTCCTCATAGCTAATCACATGCCTGTTGTTACTGATGATATATTATTTGACGTCCTTACTAACCAAAGTAGATGCCAACATCCTTATTAATCTAAGCTCATTCAGTCCCTGGCATTACTAATGATAACTTGTCCATTCTCTACCTTTATTCACAACTTATTGCATCCGCATCCTTATTAACCATAGCTTATCCCTTTCCCATTCTTATTTGTCATAGCTTATCCCATCCCTATCCTTAGCGATGAAAGCTCATCCAATTCATGTTTTTGTTAATCATAGCCTATCTCACTCCTACCACTACTAGCGATAGCTTATACCTTTCACATCATTATTAATCATAGGGCAGCATATCCCTATCCTTGCTAATGATCCTTAAAGAGCAGGCCTTAAAGTCTGAATGTGGAAGGTACATACAAAGCTTGAAGATGTGCTACTTCAAAATATTCCCTCAACTTTGAGGTGCAGTAAATATGGATTTCATACCTATGAAGAGTAGGGGTATGAGAGCTTCCATATCAGTGAAGGAAACCCTTGCAGAAAAAAGTGCTTTCTTTTTTAGTACTACAGAAAGTTTTGGTTCTTAGGTTGGTACTAGTCTATTGGCCCTAGGGCCTATACAAGCCTAGCCATAACAATTCCATGGATATTTCTTCCCACAATATTTACTTCTCTGGACCCCTGTCTAGCAGGGTGACTGACATGATCCCTGGGGTGAATTTCCTATCTGCCAATCATCAAAATTCCTTTTGAAGAGGGCCAAGGAGGCGCTCTGCTTGACATGTATGGGCAGTCTATTCCAGAGTATGGGGAGTCTCTGGGTCAGGAACCTATCCCTCCAGCATGTTTTGTTCATTGTGATGACAAGGTGTAGATCCTTGGAGCGTGTGGCTCTGAGTGATTGGGATTTCTTTAAGTGGAGCATGTCCAACAGCTCAGGGTTTGACATGGCTTTGCATGTTAAGCAGAGATTGCCTCTGAGTAGACGATATGCCACAGAGTATAGCTGGAGTGTTTTTAGACGGTCAGCATATGGCATCTGCTTTAGGCCTGTGATTCTTTTAGTGAGGTATTTCTGTGGCCTTTTCAGCTGTTGCAGATGTCTTGTGAGGTATATATCAAATGGGGCATTATACTCTATAATGGGTCTAATGAGTGATGAGTACAGTGGGAAAATGACCTCCTTTTTTCTGGATGAAAAGCCCTTAGTGATAAGGTGTGCCACATAAAAGGATTTCCTGACTGTTGTGGCGATGTGGTTATCAAAAGTGAGACCACAGTCCACCTGTGTCCCTAAGTCTCTCATCACACTTTCAATTTTTAGTGTACTCCCACCTATGTGGTAATTCATTGGTACATGTTTTTTTGCAAAGGGGATAGCTATACATTTCTTGGCATTAAGCTTGAGCCCATGGCTCTGGCTCCAGGTATCTGTTTCTGTAAAGCCCTTTTGTAGACTATCCACATCATTTGGGGATTCAGTAATGGCTCCCAGTTTGCAGTCATCTGTGAACCTTGTTAGCCAGAGTCCCATAGTGTTGGCCTGTACTTCAGAGAAGTAGATGCCAAACAAGAGTGGTCCCAGGACTGAACCCTGAGGTACTCCACTTGTCACTTGTCTGGAGCTGGATTTGGAATCAGCTACTTTTACAGTATGGGTTCTGTCAGTAAGCCAGTTGGCAACCCATCGAGTGATGTAGGGATTTATGCCCAGCTTAGTACGTTTATCTATGATTCCAGAGTGGAGGATGATGTCAAAGGCCTTGGTGAGGTCCAGATAGGATGTGTGGACTGCCTTACCAAGGCAGTCCACACATCCTATCTGGACCTCACCAAGGCCTTGGTGAGGTCCAGATAGGATGTGTGGACTGCCTTACCCTCATCCACAGCTCTGGAGACTGATTCAAAGAAGTCATTCAGGTTCAGGAGACAAGATCGGCCCTTCAAAAACCCAAACTGGGTGGGGTCCAGTGTTTGAAGGTTGCCAATGTCTTTGTTTATAAGTTCCATGATAATGCGTTCCATGCCCTTGCAGATCCGGCTCATCAGACAGATGGGACAGTAGTTCCTGGCATCCAAGGTGGATCCCCCCTTGTGGAGTGGGATAAATGTAGCTGTGTGCCACTCAGTGGGCATGAAGTCTGAGGTGAGGCTATGATTAAACATGACACTTAGGTGAGGTGCCAGTTCATTTTGGAATTCATGTAGTACACAGCCTGGGATGTCATCTGGTCCCATGGATGCTGTATTCTTAGCTTTGGAGAGTGCAGTTTCTACCTGTGTGGCCATGATTACCGGAATATGGCAATCTTTTGGTATTGAGATGGTCCCTTTAGGGGATGAGAGGGGGTGAAGTTGGCACTAAATCGATCTGCCAGGATATTGGCAATATCATTGGGATCAGTATATTTAATGCCATTCTGTTGTAGCTCAGAGCAGATCTGAGCATTGACATTTAGATTATTGACATAACTATAGAATGCCTTGTGGTTGTCTTTGGAATCTTTGGCAATTTTATTTTCATAACTAGCTTTTGAGGATTTTATGAGGGATCTCAGCTTCTTACTGAGGCTGGTGAGGGAGTTTTTTGCATCCTGGGATTTTCCTCTTTTCTGCAACAGTTTCTTCCTTCTGTTGTATAGTTTGTTTATAGCAGGGGACCACCAGATTGGCTTCCTTTTTTGGAGGAGAGCATCTTGGTTCTATTTGGGATGGCACGATTCATGCACGAGTGGATGTGCTCGTACAGTGCCTTAGTGTAGGATTCTGCAGTTGAACTTTCAGATCCCATCTGCATGGGTGTCATGGTTTGTCACTTCTGACTTGAGTAGCATGAAGTTGGCTTTGGAGAAGTTTTATAAGGAGGTTTCCTTACTGGGGGTGGGGGTGGGATGTGGATGTCAAGGCTGATTTGCTTATGGTCAGACCTGACCAATGAAGGGGTGACCACTGGTGTGGAGCATCTGTCTTACATGTTGGTAATGACCAGGTCTAGGATATTGGAGCCCCTGGTGGGACAATGGATTAGTTGATCCAGCGCGATGGAATTTATGAATTCCAAGAATCATTGAGAAAAGGAGTTGGTACCCGATTAGTTTTCCCAGTTAATGGCAAGGTAGTTGAAATCACCCAGTATTAGAGTGTTTGGTTGTATCTTAATATTTTCCAGTATGTTTAGAAAGGTGTAGTGAGAATCTTAGGGCATGGAGAGGGATCTGTAGCAAGCTACAATTTGGATTGCAGTCTTACCTAGTGTTAGTTGCACCTGGAGAATTTCAGATGCATTGTGCTGGGCAACTAGCCTGGAGGTGTGAATATCCTTGTTGAATATGGACACTCCTCCACCTTTAGTGTTTCAGTCTTGGTTTTGTGGCTGAAAAGTGTGGTAAGAGATGTAGCCTGGAATTGCAGGTGTGCTCTCTGGAGCCTTGAACCAGGTCTCAGTTACTGCACAGATATCGATGTTCTCCATTTTTAGGAGTGCCTCGAGAGAGTGCATTTTAAGGTTTAGACTTCTAGCATTGAGTAGCATTACCTTCAGATTTTGCATGCTTGTATCTGTTACGGTGGTGGTTTTGTCCTTTGAACCTTGACTAAAAAAGGCACTATAGGAGTGGCAAGAGCTTTAGCCAGTAACCTGAATCCCAGGGGTGACAGGTGCAGAACATCTCAGGCAAAGCATCGTGGTTTGTTGATCATGTCTTCCCAGGCAGAAAGATACTGGATCCCCTTTGAATGACCCCAGAAGCATAGCCAATTGTTGAAGTCAATCATTTTGTCCTTACACTGTGGTATAATTCTGGGTGAAGGCAGGATGCTACTCAGGGCTAGGGTCATACCTGCCTGGGCCACATGATCCAAGAGCTCTTCCATGTCTCTTTCCATGTATTCCAGGGAGGTACGTCTCAAGTCATTCACTCCAGCATGGACAATGACAGAGTCATATTTGTACTTGTTGTGGAGTGACTTGAGTGCATGCGTTATTTGGTGGATCCTGGCACCCGACAAGCAGCTGACTGTAATTTTCTCCTTGTTCAGCCTGGTGAGTGGGACATCAGTGTGCCTGACTATAGAGTCACCTATGACTAAAGTGTTGGGTACATTGTCTTGCCTTAGGGGCTGCTGTTGGGTGGCACACTTGTGTTGTTAGCTATGTGTCACTTTGGTTGTGACTGGTGTTTGCATTTCAGCTTCGGAGGTCCTTGTTGTTTGGGCAGGTTAATGTTAAGGGCCTCCGCATATGTGGATTTACTGTTGCCATATGTGGGTGTTGATGGTGTGGGTTTTGAAGGGCTATGAGTTGCTTGAGGTGTAGTGCAGGTGTTAAACTTCTCCTCTTGACTGTCTAGCACAATCTTAATATATTTTTTTAAGTTGTAGGACTCACAATTACAAATTTTATTTCTGATAAGGTGCATTGAGGACATGGCAGCGGGAATTTGGAAAGTCTTTTTTCAGAAAAAGAGGATAAATGTTTTCACAGATCTTTAGGACAACTACAATGCATTAAAAAGATACACTAGGTATGTGTTTTCTAGTTCTTGACCATGATATACAGAATTAAAGCAAATCAAGGATCTTAATGTTTTTAGAGTTAAGATGAAGTATATGCTACCAGAATAGACTCTTATTTCAACTAATAATGAGAGGAAACCAGATCTTCTGCAATTAGACTTCAGTCAGGCATGAAGATCATTTCATAAAATGACAATGGTGTGGTAGCAAACCTTAGGCATTGGGAGGACTGGTAGGGTGATAAATGATAAGTAGCCAAGCCATTGCATGTTACCCTAGGGGGAGGGGGCTAATGATTTTTACCCAATAGCCCATTATGGAATAAGATTTGTGGCACTACTGGAACAACAATGGCAGGTGATGTCAGCATAATCAAGACAATTGCTTGGGGATAAGCTAATGACAGCATTTGCATTGCATGTCATTCATGCCACCCATGAAATGGTGTTTTGTCCAGCCAGTATCTGCAGACTTGTCTCCAGCTTCTGTTCTGCCTGATATTTCAGTCCTATTTTTACTACTTCCTGAGGAATTGGAAGCATTTAGTAATGTGATTTTTATGAGATCAGCTGGTATTAAAATATGCATAATTGTGGGGTACAAATTAAAAGGGCTATATCTGGGCTGATAGTAGGGGGATACATAAATTATACTCTACAGATCTGTTGACACACGTATAGAGGTAGATGAAGACAGACAATATGTGTCATCTGCATGAATACCATTACTGTTTATCATTTAATTTAGAAGATATGAAGAACATTTATGATTGAGCATGAGTATGCTAGAGAATGGCAGTTATTAAGTTTTTTTAATTTCATTTAAATATGTTAACATTTTCTAAATGAAAAGGATGCCAGCAAATAATTCATCCCAGAATATGTGAGCATATTTCTTCAAAACTCAGCTATATAAACATGGGTGAAATCTGATGTTGGGTGAGTCAACCCTCTCCCAAAAAATTAATTACTCAGTCACTTAACTGATTGATTAATTAATTGAAAAACATACAAAAAGAGATTTTTTTTATATGAAATGTAACTTACAGTGAGGACCACTCCCACTGGATCCTGTTATATTTCAAGTAAAATTCAGAGGTATGCATAGGTGATACCTTCCCAAAAGTCCTTGCACAATTCATGCATATTTCCATGGCTGGCAGTTTTCATGTTCTGAGTCATTTGCAAGATGTGTTCATATGGCTGGTTATTAATAAAGTGCACTTTAGTAATCTTTTGTATGACATAGCAGAGCTTGGCATATGTTATGTCATGTGCAAGTATACAATAAAAACAAAAAACTTCAGACATACTTGATGTTAACTGCAAGTATTGATTAGATTAGATCCTGTATTTCCTATTTTTTATAGTACAAGATTTCATGCAAGCATTTTAACTCTGCAAATAATATCTAACCAAGCAATACAACTTACTGCTCTCTCTAGCACACGTCATGCTGAGACATTTGCAAAACTATTCATCTTTGCTGTTATATGTGGAAGGAAGCAGTTTCTATGAAACACCGCTTAGGTTGATGAGTAGGTTAATTTTTCAAGCAAAATGCACAAAAATAAAACAATTGCATATACATTTAGCAAAACAGTTCCTTCATACATTCTGTTTGACTGCATATTTACAAAAGCATTAAAATAGAATGACTAGATGAGGTGTAAGAGTAAGAATAATTTATATGTTATAATTTATACCTAGGAATGATTCATTAAATTTAAATAATTATCCGTAGGATGGACAGCATCTTCATATCAGATGAAAAAGGGTTTATGTTGTCCATTTCATGTGTGAGTACATATATGTACGTGTGTGTGAGTGTGCATGCGTGTTAATGCACACAAAGAAATACATTCATTCTCAAGTGCTGGAGATGTTGAAAAAAGGAAGACTGAATGAATGTGGATGAAGGAATTTGGTTTTGTTAAAATGATGCATGTATGATTGCAAACACACTCATCATTTCCTATGAATTGCATAACAGCCGTTCAAGTAATATTTCAGGTACACAGTCATCTTTGTGGTGGTGCTGCGGTAGTGTTGTCGCCTCACAGTAAGACGATGTCCGGTTCGATTCTCAGCTAGAGCGTCTTCTGCGTGGAGGCATGCGTGAATGTGCATACCTTCGTTGAAGGTTGTGCATCAGGGCTGGTAACTTGGCATGTAAAAATCAACTACCAATCATTAGCAGACCGGAGTTCCACTGTGGTGACCCCTAACCGGGAAAAGCTGAAAGACACAACAACAACACAGTCATCTTTGCAAATATCTGTATTTATGCAAACTTGTTAACCTTTTTTTTTTCTCTTTTTTATATGAGTTAGTTAAAAAAACTACATTTTTTACTTACTATAAAGCTCTGTCCTTCTCATTGCAATCTGGTCTCCCCTCTTGGCCAGCTGGTTATCCTTGTGCTTCTGCAAGTCTTCATACCTGTGACAGCATTGCTGGCCAGAGTGGATTCTACCTGTCAGGGTTGAAAGATAATCCAGATATAATTTTTCCAGGTGGTATTTATCATGCATTCTTGTATCTTTTCAAGGTCAGAATCATGCAAAAGGTAAAGCATGATCAGGATCCTCAGACAAGCTAAGAGTGCAGCTTTGTGACATTAAAGAGTTGCCATCATATGAAAGCCAGAACAAGAATGAGGAAATTATGGTGAGGGATGCGTTTAGCAAAGTTAGAAGCATTGCATGGAGGGTGTGACATCACCTTAACCAAATCTTTTTTGCTAGCATGGTAATTACAGTAGGAATTGATACTAATGGCAAGTTTGCTATAACCAAAACTGAACTGTCACATATTGATTTTTCTTTAAGATAAATATTACCTTTCCCTTCCATGTGTCATTAAATGTTTAAATATATCGTTAATAAGTTGCACTGATAATACTTATTGGTAAAAGTTATTTGTTTTGTTCCATGTCATCATGTAGTACATTTTTTCATTTACTTTTGTTACTTTATGAATTGTTTGAGGTGTGAAGGTGTGGCATACAATGTTGAATGGACAGAAATTATGCATCACATTGCTTGAAACCAGGCATTTAAATAAATGCATTTTTTAAAGCTACATTCTTATTTTGGCAAGACTAGAGCCATTTCTGCATTCCCGCAGAAAGCATGGGATAGCTGTGGACTTTGAAAATGTCTGCAGGGCATGCCTGTCACTATGACATACGTTCATGTAATGCTGGATATGCATTCACAGTTGTTGAAATGACAGAATTTGCTGATGTACCTCAGGACTCGTTTGCATATTACTATGATTCATGAAGATGCATATAAATTATCCTAATTTGCATATACCATGCATAAATGGCCCATACGTTTTGCCAATAAGTTGAGCATCACCACATTAATTTGTGAGTAGCTGATATAGGCAGCAAATGTATTAGGATACTGCAGACATACTAAGGAAAGGAAAACATTTTAAAATTATTTTATAAGATACGCTTAAATATTTCAATATTGCTGTAAGGCTGATTCGCAATGAATATAGATGCATGCTGTGCATGCTATGATAAATAACTGATATTTTGTTTTTTTTTTTGTTTTTTTCATTTTGAAGCTGCATTTCACGATATGAGTAGTGGAACTGATTAGCGATTACAGAAAATGATCATTACAGAAATATACTTTACTAGTCATTCTTACAAGGGTATAAATGAATTAACTTACTACAGAGATTTTACTTTACTAAGGACATGAGCAGGCATGTGTGATGAATCTGATGTTTTGGTAGTGACAGTGAGGGAAAAATAAAAGGCAACATTAGCAGTACATGACAAAGGCAGAGGATCAGACAAGGATTATTTTCTGCTGACAAAAGTGATTGAATGAACTGTGGTTAACATATATTCTACCCTGCACAGATATATTGAGATTTCTATTAGGTAGTCATATTTATTCATGTTATATAACAGTCACTGAGGGTGGCAGGAATAGCTGGACAGTGATTTGTACTTTAAGAAGTGAACTTTTTTTTTTTTTTTTTTTTTGTAGTTGTTCTCGCATTTGTGGTTCTCTCTGTCTTTAATGATATAATCATTTATATTATATTATATTTTATTATTATTATCATAATATTAGTATTTTATATGTTTCATATGTTTTATCAAACATTTCTTTGGTTTACACTTTTGTGCAAAAATCATAAATGCCTTCTGCAGATGAGCTGCTGAGCCCCTTCTGTCTTTAAAATATAATAATATCTTTAAAACATAATATGACCAGTAGAGTTTTCTTTTGACAATTCTATTTATAAAACTGTTTTGAAAATTAGTACTGTAGTACGTCCCTTATAATTATAAGGGAATTTCACTTGACCGGTATAGATTTGAGACTGGCAACTGATATTGTCTCATCTCTCTACTTCTGGTTTATTATTCCATTAATCATGTCATATTACCCTAGGGCCTTTAAATTCTATACCATGTTATATGTTTGCCAATTGACTGGTGCAACATTTTATTTGAAAATATCTCAATTATTTTTCTGTTATAAAACTTTGAATATTTGCTGTGATCATCTTGCTTCCTCATACTAATATATAATTCCCAAAGTTTTTGAAAAGTAGTAGTACCATGGTATTTACATCAACATAACTATGACTTTGATGCTAATTCTTCCCCATCCCATTGTCAGTTAATTTCTAAAGTATTATGTGTTATTATTTTAATCACCTCCAGCACCTAATTCTTGCAAAGTAGAATTTCCTTACATTTGCCAGCTGGTGATATATATTTTTTGTCTTTCATTATTTTAAAATATTTTTTGTTACTTTTAACTACATCTTTGCTGTCTTTCTATCTTTCATTTTAGTCCCTTCAGCTTCTTCATCAAAACCTGACTGTCTGTGTTTACTGCTTTCCATGCTTTATCCTGGGTGCATCTTCGATTTTACTGACATGGTAAATTTTAACATTTTCTATAGAAGATCTCTATTATCTCCAGATCTATTTATCTAGCATTTATTGAATACTTACCTTAATATGCAATATTTTCTGTCTAGGCATAGTCATTTAGTCTTTTTGATTAGCTCTTATTCTAATTTCAAGCTTTTTAGCCCCTTGTCATCTGTAAATAATTGCTTTTTTTTCTCATTAAATTTTAGAATTTATTACATGGTTTTGGTCTTAACTGGCAAAAATATAATTTATTTCAAAACCTATTTTGTCTGTGTGAGAGTGGATATGCAGGTGCATGTCTGTAATGGCATAAATATAGCTGAGCAAATATCTGTGTATATGGGTCTGTGTGTGTGTTGCAGCATCAGTGAGTGTTTCTGTACATGTCAGAAAATGTGTGGTGGTTTGCATGTGAAAGCATAAATGTGTGTGGGGGTCATATATGTGGGATTATATGTGTATGTGTGCATGTACATAATAGGCACGGGTGTTTCCATGTGTATTTATGTGCTTCGAGATATATTATCTAATGCAAAAGATGGGCTATTAACTATGACTACTAGTTTGGTCAGGTCAGACAGCACAGTGCTTGATTCAGAGACATGATAATTGAGCCTAAATTAGTTTTTTGTCTTTGTGGCTTTACATGTCTCTGATTCAGGATTATTTTTGCTACATGAATTGAAAAGCTGATGTTGTCCACTTAGATTTCTATGAATCCAGCCCCTCCATCTATTCATCAAAAATTATCTTCATCCAATTCCATTTCATTCCTCTGTATTGTGTAAATCCTAATATCATCAAACCGTGCTGCAGTCCTAATTCATTCGTGTTCATTAAGTTAGGTTGTGTAATTTTGAAATGTCATGTTGTATCTATAACAGGTCTTCAGAATTTAACTTTTGTTTCAACACAGATCAAATTGAAATTTCAATTCAGTGTTCACTTGCATGATCTCAGTAGATATTATGGATATTAAATAGAGATATCAGTACGTCTCTTGCATTGGCATTCTGGTCCTTATTACTAGCATCCACATTTTATTAATGGATAATATATATATATATATATATATATATATATATATATATATATATATATATATTGTGTTTTCTTGTCCTCTGCTAATAAACTAAATATCTCCTTTGAGAATGACATTTATATATAACCACATCGATCAAATATATCTCCTTCACTACAATTATAATACATCAGGCTTGTCTTTGGAAACAGTCTATTGCATCTGATGTTGAAGTATTTCTTTAATGTCTGTGATATCATTCATTACTCTTAAATCTCTCTTCAGTAAATATATTGAATTCTCAAAAGAGTTCCCAATGATCACTGTCATTATCGCATGTTAGTAGTTGTTCTTCTTCTTCTTCTTCTTTCGGCTTTTCCCAGTTAGGGGTTGCCACAGCAGAACTCCGGTCTGCTAATGATTAGCAGTAGATTTTTTACTGTGCTGAGTGCCAGCCCGACCCCTAACCTTCAACAAAAGCATGTCCATTCACGCATGTCTTTTGCACGCCACTCGACCGCCGGGGAGGACATGCAGACTTAAATTCCAAAGAAATTGTTTTACATGGTGTAAAGTTTTGGATACTATTCACTGTTTTCTCCCATTCCTATGGTCATAATAAGTTATAACTATCTGAATTGCCTCTTCCTTTTCTAACACTCTGTTTCACTTTTAGTTTAGCTTTGTATCCATCATCTCAGATATAGTAGATATTCCCTTCTTCTCTATTTTCCTTGTATCATTATTTCCACACTATTTATCTTTTTATATATTTTGTGTATTTTTTTATTTGTTTATGTCTTCTGTCTTCCATGAAAACAACCACCCTTGTTGTTAATCTGTTGAGGACTGATCCACTTTTTTAATTTTCAATAATTTCCCTTTATTTCTGTCTTTTTCATTTTTTTTTCCACAGAGCTTACTCATTCGTCCCACATTGTATTTCTTTTTTACCTATTAATAATGACTAATTATCTCTATTCTAGAAGTTCACTGCAATGAAAGTATGTCAGGTTAAGGTGACACTAAGAGACATAAATCATCTTTGTAGATGTAATTACTCTTATTGATTATTTTCTTATTTCTTCAGCTAGTTCATCATTCATCATTCTTTTCTGCATTTTACTAAACTGAGACATCACTTTGCAATTTCTAACTGCACATTCCCTTTTTCTATATTGTTTATGATTTATTCAAAACATTTGATGTGTCTGGACATGATCTTAAGTGCATCTCATTGTATCATAAAATACCATAGCCTTACTTCAGTCCTGGTACTTTTCTGTGTAATATGCAATCTTATAACCATTCTCTTCTATCATCAGCTTCTGTTTCATAATCTTTATTATTTCAGTTGTTTACCTCACCCCTACCTTCCAGGAAATAAAACTTACATGTTTTTAGTGAAGATATATCGGAAAGAAGTACACGTTTATCAAATGATAATTTTTCCACCCACCTTTTCTTTTGCTCTAACTTTATAATAAGCCTTTTAGTAGTTATAGGGATTTTTATTCAGACACTGAGAATTTTGAGTAATTTTCCTTGTTTTTATAGGTTTTTAGATGTCAGATGCTGTCTGTCTCTTTATCCTTCTGTTCTGCTCACTCATTTTCTTTCTAATCTGTTATTATGAGCTTAATAGATTTATTCCAATTTTATAAAGATTGTTATTGCTTTGTCCTTTAGTTACTGTGTATTTTAAAGTGCATTTCTTCAGTCTGAGGAAGTCCCTGATCTCATACCTCTTGAAGATCATATTTAACTTTGATTTTATTATTTTATTTGTATAATCCAAAATTTCTGTTAGATTCTAAGTTTGATCAAATACTTTAAAAATAAAACATTCTTCTTATATCTTGAAGCATCACTGATCGTATATATAACAGCATCTACATAATAAAAGAAAGAGCAAAATGAATGCCATTTCCAATTACCTATTTCCTAAAGCAAAAATGTTCTTCTTAGGAATCATATCATCATGGTTTGACTGCTGTTTGGTGTACTATTAACATATTGTGCCAGGTAAAACCTTTGCTCATGCAGGAAATATTTATACTGGGGCTGTACTGAAAATAAGAGAAATGGAAAAAGTTTTAGATATATTTTACTGAATTTTGAGCTGTTACATATATATATATATATATATATATATATATATATATATATATATATATATATATATATATATGCGTATATTCCCTTTAGAACATTGAAAGCCCATAACACTGAAATTCAAAACATTAAGACCAAAATCTTGAAAATTCAAAGCACTGAAAACTCAAACACTGAATCCCATAACATTGAAAAAAATACAGGAAAGCAACATGTACTATATTCCAGCACAACTACATACAGAAACAATATAAGCAGGGGGGCAAGCACCTTTGCATCCCCATGTGGGGTGCTGCGCCCCCCCCTGCCCCCACCACCCTCTGGTACTTTAATATATCACCTCTGAGATCGCACTACACTACACTAAGATGTATTATGTTGTAGTATAGCAAGTAAAAAGGGAACATGACTGAGGTTACCCATGAAACTCTAGTATTGCAGAGATATGTAGAAATGTGCAATGTTTCAACAGTGAAGTAGTGTTTCTAAGAGAAGGTTGAGGATAGTTTTTTTTTTTTTTTTTACAATTTAAACAGACAGTCATGAAATGCAGAATGGTGTGTTTGCCATTTTGATCTGTGTAGTGTGATCTCGGAGTTGATATATTTAAGTACCTTGGGGTGTGGGGGATACAGGGGGTTTGTCCCCCTTCTTATATTTGGAGAAGTGTAATATGGTTTGTTTTTTTATTTGTTTCTATATGCAGTTGTGCTAGCATTTATTAATTGTTGGCTTCTTGTGTTTTTTCAATGTATGGGATTCAATGTTTGGAGATTTTAGTGTTTTGAATTTTCAAGATTGTGCTTGCAATGTTTTGAATTTCAGTATTTTGATGTTCTAAAGTGAATATATATATATATATATATATATATATATATATATATATATATATATATATATATATTGGAGTGGTGAAGGCAGAGCACTCATATTAGAATTTTATGATTGCAGGGACCAATGTTTATTTCTTCCTGTACCTTTTTATTTCATTTAGATGGTTCAGTTAAGATATTTCTGACTCAGCAAAGAGAGATAGTTTAGTTCAATGTGGACCCTTTCCTTAAACTGAAGTATACTTAAAGGGGAACTGTACCCACAGACTCAGAAAACATGTTTATTTCATTATGGTTTGATGTTTCCTACATTTTAACACCTCTCTGGGACTATTTACAGGTTTTTAAATATTTTTATATGCAATTTCAGAGTCTGACCACATGGTGTCTTGCAACCTGAAGCAATTCTGAATGTTTAAGCTGCCTCTAGCTATCCCACAATGCAGTGCTTGGCTGTAAAAAAGTTACATCACACAGGCCTCTTTATTCCTAAAGCTCCTGCCACTACATTGATTTTGTATACATACACTGCTGTCTTTCAGTCAGTTTTAAGTAACATTTCATGACATTCAATGATTACTTATAGCATAAACAATGCAAATGCCACAGAACAGACTTTCAAAGTGCTTTTTACTGCTGCTTCTTTTTAGAATGGCTAAACTGCCATCTTTTGTAAAGCCTGAATTGAACTACTTTAACTCATGTCCCATCCCCCTTCACAGATAACTTCCCTAGCTGTCAGAGTGCTAAGATAATTTGAGCTGTTACACAGGATGACAGCTCAAAGCAGGAGACTTGACTCATGTACTGTTTTCCTGTTCTAGCCTTTACTTTCTGTATGGGTAGGGGAAGGACAAGGGAGTTGTGACAGCACAGCATGGGTGGATTTTTAGGATGGTCATGGTGATGTCAGATTGAAGTGGAATTGGCCAGAAAACTACTTGTATTCAGTATCCTTGTTGACATCAATGAATTGGAGACTGCAGTAAACTTTTCCAGGGTGGGATAAAAGATTTTTGAAAGTGAAACCACCACAATACAGTAAGGTACTGTTCTAATGGAGAGAAACAGTCAATTTAAAATATTTTAAATGCTGTATTATTCTTTATTCAAAGCAGTGACAGTAATTAGGGAGAAAAAGGACAGAGAAGTTAAGCATTTAATAGCAGAATCCAGTTGGTTTTCTTTAATTTTTGAATAGAAGTACTACACTTCCATTGTAAACCTTAAATTCCTCAAAACTAAATAATTAGTCCAGCAAAACTGGGCAATTCTACATGCAAACCAGTTATATATACTATGTTGGAAATGTGTAAAATCTAACAATGAAGCATGGCCTTGGTTGCTTGTGTCTGCAGAAATAAAGTCAAAATGCCACTTTTGCATGTACATCAATCTTGTAATTAGTAAATCTAAATATTTTCAGTTAAGTATGTGATCAGTATGTCATGAAGATGAAAGCTTAGAGCATTAGAATAGTAATTATTACTTCAACTATCAACTGCATCTATGACAAGTACATAATGTTTAGACAGCATTCAGCTCTATCAACATTATTACTGAACATCTAACTACTATCCAATGGCTCTTAACTTGTCAACAGTCAGAAATAAATGAGGAGTGGATGGGTGATGATGATGATGATGATGATAATAATGTACATATAAGCGTATCGCAGCTTTAGGTTATAGACCTTAATATCATCCTTTATAATCAGTATTATATTTGGTTACAGCATAGGCCCATAACAAAATAAAAATACATCAGTCGTAGCTCTCTTTAACAACTGATCACAAAGGTGAGAATACATGCTACAGATCCTATATATTACTACTATATTTCACTGTGTACTTTACAGCACTTGCTGGGAAATGACTTCTGCCAATATGTGATGGTTCAGCAGAAGCACTTTGTTACTACTACTACTACTATAAGAAAATATACACATTAAAATAAGGGAAATGAGTCTTCTGATGAACCTGATTTCTATTGATTAATCTGTAGGAACCCTTAGTCTCACAGAAACATTGCAGGCAGTAAATGCAGAGCAGCTCCATTGCTAATACAGTCTCAATTAAATGTGAAACAATTCACCTTACTGATGCTGGCAGCTTTTGTCTTTTTTATTCATAGAAGAGGGGAAGGTGATGGTGGTGTATAATAATTTAAGAGAATCGCATGTATTTTTTCCCCTCTTTATATTAAAGAGGTATACCTTTTCTGTTAAGTATATCTGTGTGTAATCATGCATGCATGCATGCTGTGTGTCTTTCTGCCCATGCAATAGAGTGTGCATGTGTGCAAGTACGTATGTGTGTGTACATGTTTTATAAATATATATATATATATATATATATATATATATATATATATATATATATATATATACACACACACACACACACACACACACACACACACACACACACACACACACACACACACACACACACACACACACACACACACACACATTCACTTTTACATCTGCATGCATCTTAAATTTAGGGAAACAGATCCTTGTACATCAACAATACATATATTAAAACAGCTGCTTTTTTTACTACTGAAATTTCCATCTGAACACAACTGAATTTGCAGCAAAGCTACAGAAATTACCTGCGCTAAGGAATGTTCAAGCACTGTTTCTGTAATTACTATGTTTAACAAATTGTTGCTGATGTTTTGTCACATTATGTCTAAATGATATTATCTGCAGTACTAAATACTTTGCAGATTATTGTTTATGATTAAACAAATACCTTATTCACAAAGTTCTTCCTAGTGAAAATATTATTACTCATTTTTCTTTGTGGATTGCACAAAGCTTTTTAACACTCATTTGTGTTATAGCTATTTTTTATACATTGTTATCCTGTTGTGTATGTGTTGCTGTTCATTTTGTTTTCTGAGTGAATCTGCCCCTTGGATTGTGTTTAATCCTGTGGCATAACTCAAAACAACAGACTGCTTTTACAAAGCCATGCATGTTTAATAACAGAAACTGAATTTCTTTTCAGCATATTTTTCTGGAAATCATGTTGCATAGAATTGTCACTTTATATTTTTCACAATATATCTTTGGTTTATAGGACTACAGTATTGGTGTTACCCTACTGTACTAAGTGCATATATTTTAATTTCAGTTCTGTGGGTTCTTTCTTTAGTGTGCACTGATCCATAACATTTATTTGTGTAAATTACTTTAAAGTTAAGATTTTCATTTCTGTGAAACAGACAGCCTGTGTAATTTAAGAAGTAAGAAAAGATTGGTCTATTTATATAAGATGCTCTTTTCTGGTATTTCACTTGGTCTAAAAATACTATTCCAAATGTCACCAAGTAACTAAATATATTTCAAGCCAATACTAGCTGATGTAAGTTAACTTAAAATAAAATGCAAAACAGCATCTCAGGCATTAAAAATGATGTGTCTTTAATTTCTATTTATTTAGTTTGTATTGCCGCTGTTTACGGTACAGCTGAAAGAAAATATTGAGCTACTCAGAAATCTGTAGTGCAAATCTAAACACATTATTCTTACATAAAACAGAATAGACACAGGAAGGACTTATTGAATGTCATGATTAACTGAGGAGAAAAAAAAAAGATACTTTTCATGTAGCAGGCTATATAATAGACATGTATTTAAACACTTTTTTTACTTATGCATTTCTCCAGTGATAATCAACTACTTTTCCAACCTTTATTCCTGAATAAAATCAACCAAGCATAAATACTTGTTCCCCAGGATGTAATGTGATTCCTGTCTCACATGGATAATTTCCATAGATCTGTACAATGTTGCGAAGGAACTCTTGCAAACTGCAATTATGCCATAGACAGATAAATTCAATGCAGATTATAAACTTCTCCCTCAAAGCTATTCTGCCAGACATTGATCAGTCTGTAAGATGGTGTAGTAGAACATGGACAGCACTGTTAAAAATATTAGATCAATAGTGCTTGTGCAAAAGAGAAAATAGAATGTTGCTAAGGATGAACACCCAAAGTTTAATCACTTTGTATGTGCTTGGGAACTGGAAGATACAAAGTTTCTATAAGAAAACTAGAGGTAACAATAATGTTTCAACTCTAGATTGAACTGAGGCTGTTAGATATTATTGGCATGATCTGAAATAGTTATTGGATGTATCAAAACATACAACTAAATGTGGATGTTCCTGTGAAATATAATTTCTTTCTAGCTTAGCCAAGTTTTATTATCTTGGGGAATAATATATAATTTTTCTCCAAGCTCTTACTACCAAATTTATACCCTCGATACAAAATATTTCAAAAATTTCCTCAAAAATCTAGTTTTTTTGTTATATTTTCCCTTCTAGGCACAGATACACCTATACTGTTGCAAACAAATTCCAGTCCCCACCTATAACTAATATTAATAAGATTTTTTTCTCCTAGGATTTTCGTAAGAGCTTAGGTGGAATATAAATACATACCAACATAATCCTTCTCCCTTCCCAGTAGCCCCTCGCTGCCACAAATCCACCATTATTATCATGTTTCCCTCTTCTGTCATTATTGTAGCTCCTATAGCAATTAATATAAGTACTCCCCTTGTTGTTTGCTGTTCCTCGTTTTTAAGTTATCTCTGGAATAAGAAGCCAGTCTATGAGCTGCATTAAAAAATAAATAATAATTAATAATAGATTAATAGAGTAGAAAAGAAAGAAAAAAACACTTTGTTTTCCCATTGTTTACCATGCAGTTCAGTGAGGGTTTATGTTTACAAAAACATATGCCAAAAACTATCTTGTTTTGAAGCTACCAATATGTTTCAAAGGATGTTCATTAGTTTGTGTAGGAATCTTAGACTTCTTGAAGTAAATTTCATTTCTGCTTTTATTACTAGGCTTTGGGTCTGATTTTTATGCTTTTCTTGTCATTTGTTGAAAACAGCACCAAATATTTTTTAAAAAATGACCCTGATGAATGTGGATGAAGAAGGATAACCAGAAATCCAAATCCGTGTACCTTAGAAAAGTGCTGATGTTGCAAAAATTATCTGAATGACTAGACCAACTGAAGCAAAACAAAACTGAATACATGAAGAGGGACTGTCAATTATCATTATTATGTACTGTTTCTTGACACAGAAGGCCGAGATAAGTAGTCTCCCTTCTAAAACAAGAAAGCGTATTATGCAAGCATGTTTTGCAGAATAAAGAAAAATTGTTTACAGCTTGCATAAATACAAAGTCTGTAGTAATGCAGTTTAATTGATTTGTAGGTATCATTTCTCTTTGTTTGAAGGTTCATAGCTTAATCAGTAGTAAGCTAGTTGACCTCATGGGCCATGTTAAGCTAGCCAATTTAACTTTTACTATTTGAATTAACCTGTCTTATTTGGTGTTAGATTGGCCTTGCTCATCCTATAATCAGTCGTTATATATTGCACCTAATGAGAATAATTGTAATCATACCATAGATGAACTGGAGACAGATGCATGGGATGAAGCATTTAGGAGCTGCATTTGTCCTTTAGTAGTACAGAGACAGTTCTGTGGTACATTTTCTCTTTTCCATTCATAGATCAAAATTGCTCTTGAGTATGGATAGGGACGAACTTTGCTCTACATAGATGATGACTCTGTTCCAATGTGGGTGTATATCACTTCATCAAACTCTTATTTTATCGAATAACTAATCATCAAACCCTAATTGTTGAAGTTCCTATTCAGACAACGACCTAAACATCGAATTAAAATTCAGCTGTTGGATTTGTTTTACTTTACCAACACCACAGACATTAAATATGCTTTCACACTAAACTATAAATAATAAAGTCCAATAACATCGATCTGCACAGATTTTTTTCCTCATTTTTGCAGTGGGGGCAAGCCCCCTTGCACTCCCCATATCTCTGACAAATTAAATATAACAACTCTGAGATTGCACTACTTTGAGGAAAAGGATAAACTATGAAATATAAACATTGCTTATAAATAAATGTCACCCTTTTATGTTAATTTAAAGAAAGTTTTCTTTATTTACCTTTCAGTTTTAATGAAACACTTTACATACACCTTCTAAACACTAATACTAATTCTTTACTCAATGTTGTCATATGGAGCATTTTTTTTTTCAGGATGGCCAACTAAAACAATTCGTTGACTTTAAATTCGATGTTTAGGTCATTTACTGCATAGAACCTTCAAGAATTAAGGTTCAGTGATTAGTTATTCAATAAGATAACAGTTCAACAAAGTGATATAGACCCATTCCAAAGCAACGGTATCCTCTGTGAAAAATACCTGCCCTCAAAACTGTTCTGATGATGTTGCAAAAGAGACCTGCATCCCTAGACTGAGTACTTGTGATGCTATCTGACTTGCTGATGTGCAGTAAATCCATCAGAAGTGGGTCAGAGGATGACTCATTTGCTAAACACAGGTCACCTCCTGTCATTCTGTAGGATTCTCAGTATAGTGGCAGGCTTTGAACCAGTCCATGTAGCGCTTATTGCTTAGGGTCTATATCCTTTAGTAATGCATTTCTGTGAGTGTTCCAGTTGTTGCATGTGTGTCTGAACAGATGCTCACCAAAGGAGGCATTATATTCAATGAGTGGCCTAATGAGGGCAGAGTGAAGGGGGGCAATAACATCCCTTAGATCTAGAGACAACCTCTTTGTTAATAAGCTGTGCAATATAGCAGGACTTTCCTATGACAACAGGCACATGTTTATACTATCTGCCATATCATTGTACCAAGGTTTAAGAAGAGAACTCCAAGGTACTGAGCATCAGACATAGTATTTCTTCTTATGTAATTCATCAGTGTCACTACTCCAAGGTTTGCTTTTGTCATTCCACTGCATTTCAACACACACCCATTTGATTGCTATTGTTTTTTGCAAGTTCTACTTTATCAGCATGCTGTCTCAGTCTTACTCTGTTTTTTTATTTATTTTTCCACATTTATTTATTTATTTTATATTTGCTTACTGGGTTGGTCTCACTAGGCAATCAGGTGCCTGTTTTCAGCAGAGACCCAGTGAGAAATGCTCCACATACATGACACTCATAAAAAATACAAAAGTTCCTCATATATGACAAAAATGCAAAAGTCAGAGATGAGTACAAATTAATAGTGTAAACAATAGTATATCATAGCATAGTATGATGAGAAGTTACAATATATCGAATGTACAGTATATGTATAGAATTATCAATTTCAACAACTGGCTAAGCTTCTGGTGTCATTCAAAGGGGATCCAGTGGCTGTCAGCCTGGGATGACATGCTCGACAAGCCATGCTGCTTTGCTAGAGACAGATTGCACCTGTCACCCTTAGGCTTTCGAATACTGGCCAAGGCTCTTACCACCCCCATAGTGCCTTTTTTAGGCAAGGCTCAAAAGACAAACCCACCACGGTAAATAGGACAAGTAACAAAAAACTGAGGGTAATGCTACTCAATGCCAGAAGTCTAAACCTCAAAATGCATGCACTCAAGGCACTCCTCAGTATGGAGAAAAATTGATATATGTGCAGTAACAGAAACCTGGTTTATGGCTCCAGAGCACACACCAGCACTACCAGGCTACATTCTGGCCACAATACCCAGACCAAAATACAAAAGGTGGGGGTGTATCCATATTCATCAAGGATACCCACACCTCCAGGTTAGTGGCACAGCAAGATGCTTCAGTGATCATCCACATGCAACTAACAATGGGCAAAACTTCTATTCAAATTATAGCTTGCTACAGATCATCCACCATGTTCCAGGACCCCCACTCCGCATTCCTGGAAACACTTGGAAAAATAAAGGTCCTACCAAACACCCTGATATTGGGTGATTTCAATTACCCAAAGATTAACTGGGAGAACTACTCAAGTACAAACTCCCTTGCCCAACATTTCCTAGAATTTATAAACTCAAATGCCATGGATCAACTGGTCAACACCCCCACCAGAGGTGACAACATATTGGACCTGGTCATCACCAACATGGGCGACCCGTGTTCCATGCTGGAGATCAACCCCTCGCTGGTTAGATCTGACCATAAACTAATCACTCTGGATATCCACATTCCGCCACCACCCCCGATCAAAGAAACCACCATGAAAAACTTTTCAGAAGCAAACATCACATTACTTAAGACCAAGGTAGGAAGTTTCAAAGCCCCCATGCTAAAGGATAACGCTGTCCAACCTGCAAAATCCTTTACTAATGCACTCTACGGGCACCTACAAGAATGTATGGATCGTGCTATCCCAAACAAAACCAAGACTCACTCCTCCAAGAAAAGGAAATCAGTCTGGTGGACCCCTGACATAAACAAGCTATGTAACAGAAGGAGGAAACTAATACAGAAAAGAGTAAAATCCCAAGAAGGGAAGACATCCCTGATCAGTACCACCAAGAAACTACGTTCCCTCATAAAATCATCCAAGGCTAGCTTCGAAAGAAAAATTGCCATGGACTTCAAAGATAACCACAAGGCATGCTTTAGCTATGTCAAGAATCTAAGTGGCAATTCTCAGATCTGCTTGGAGTTAGTGCAGAATGGCACAAAATACATTGAACCAACTGATATAGCCAACATCCTGTCAGACAGCTTCAGTGCAAACTTCACTCCCCTCTCACCCCCAAAAGGGCCCATAACGATACCAGAAGAATGTAGTGCCCATGAAATCACAGACACTCAGGTTAAAACAGTCCTCTCCAAAGCCAAAAACACAGCATCAATGGGACCAGACGGTGTCCCAGGCTGTGTCCTACACAAGCTCAAAGATGAACTAACCCCTCACCTAAACACACTGTTTAAACTCAGCCTCTCCACAGGCTAAATGCCCACAGAGTGGTGCACAGCAATGGTTATTCCACTCCACAAAGGTGGAGCCACAACAGACCCAAGGAACTATCGCCCTATAAGCCTGACTAGCTTGGTCTGCAAAGCTATGGAGAGCATCATCATGGATCTCATTAACAGAGACTTTGGAACCCTCCAAACATGGGACCCTACCCAGTTCAGCTTTGTTAAGGGCAGATCATGCCTCCTAAACCTGGTGAACTTCTTTGAGACAGTTACCAAGGCTATAGATGAGGGAAAGGTGGTCCACACAGCCTACTTAGACCTCGCAAAGGCCTTTGACACCATTCCCCACTCAGGTATTATAGACAAGCTCACCAGCCTGAACATAAACCCCTAAGTCATGAGATGGGTTGCCAACTGGCACAAGGACAGAACCCACATGGTAAGAGTTGCAGGAGCTAGGTCTGACTCTAAACCGGTTACAAGTGGTGTTCCCCAGGGCTCAGTCCTAGGACCCCACCTGTTCGGCATATACTTCTCAGAGGTACAAGCAAGCACAGAAAGACTATGGCTGACCAAGTTCACAGACGACTGCAAACTAGGGGCTATATTTGACCCTCTGGCTGACACAGACATCCTCCAAAAGGGTCTCACTGAGATGAATACCATGGCTTCAAGCTAAATGCCAAAAAGTGCATAGTCATCCCCTTTGGAAAAAAAAAGTACCTGCAAACTACCACATAGGTGGTATCCCCCTAAATACGGAAGACATAATAAGAGATCTGAGGACCCAAGTAGATAATAACCTCTCGTTTGATAATCACATTGTCAAAGTGGTTACAAAATCCTTTTATGGGACCCACCTAATCACAGAAGGGTTTGCATCTGGATCCAAAGAGGTCATTGGGCCCCTCTATGCATCACTCATCAGACATAGAGTACGAAGCCCCATTTGGGATGTACCTTACAAGACACTTGCAACAATTGGAAAGACCACAGAAGTACCTCAGCAAGAGGATCACTGGCCTCAAGCAGATGCCCTATGCAGCTCGACTAAAGAAACTCCAGCTGTACTCGGTCACATACTGCCTATTCAGGGGTGATCTCTGCCTAACATACAAGGTCATGCCCAACCCAGAATTGATGGACATGATCCACCTAAAGAAAACCATATCCCCTCAAGCCACACATTCCAGTGATCTAAACCTCACCACAACAATAAATAGGACGTGCTGGAGGGGTAGATTCCTGTCCCAGAGACTTCCCATGCTCTGGAACAAGATTCCAATATACATTAGGCAGAGCTCCTTGCTTACCCTCTTCAAGAGAAACCTTGACGAGTGGATGGGAAACAGAAAGTTTACCCAAAGGATCACTTCAATGGCTCTGCTGGACAGAGGCACAGGGAACTAATCTAAGGGGGTGGCGAAAGCCAACACATTCTGGCTAGGCTTATAAATGCCTTTGGGCAGATGGCCTAGTACCTACCGATAAACCTACAGTAAAACAGAAAATATAATGTATATTAGTAAGAAAGTGCAGTAATATATAGTTATATACATTCATTTAAAAATACAATTTGTTATAGTTTTTTTTTCTATGTGTTTGACCTTTGAGTATTGCCGAGGCAGATTTATCTGAATGGTAGTAGTAGGTCTAGCCATGGTCAGTACAGGTATATTGCCAGATGATATTGAGCTGAGCTTTTAATTGGGTTTTAAAGGTGGGATTGTTGTTTTTCTGCAGTCTGATATCAGGTGGAAGAGAATTCCGGATTTTAGCAACTGTGTAGGAATAGAGGGATGACACATGACTGTTATTAGTGCTTTGATATCATAAACATAGATATAGAAATATCAGCTTACATTGTGAATTGTATTCATTACTAACTTGTAATTGAACTTACCTGGAGCATCTTTACTTCGTAAAATATCTTTATTAATGTATTTATAAGGAATTCAGCTAGTTCAATAATTGTGTCTTATACTGGGTTTCTGTGATTATAAACAATACCTATATATATATGTATGGGTCTTCCTGATAACACCTACACGCCAAAACACCGACAACGAAATAACTGACATGACAAAACTGAAAGTTCAAAAACACGAAACTTCACGTGCCAGACAAACCACAATCCCGACAAAACAAATAACTTTCCCGAAAAACACACACACAACACAAGCACACCAAAAGCCTTACAAACCTACACTAAACCTTACATACACAACTATATATGCACTAACCTTAACCCAAACCCTAACCCTAAGGTCCATCACTATCGCACACTTACCTTACCTGCACCCTAACTCTAACTCACTTAATCTGCCCCTAACCCTTAAGTCCGACACTATTGCACACTTACCTTACCTGCACCCTAACCCTAATGCACTTAACCTGCCCCTAAACCTAAAGTCCATCACTATCACACACTTACCTCACCCGCACCCTTCCCTAATGTCCATCCCTATCGCACACATACCTTAACATGTCGGTGTTCTCAGTGTCGGGATTCTCAACTGTCAGTCTTCTTGCTGTCTGTCATTTGCAGTTTTGGTTAATTCAGGTAGACCCATATATATATATATATATATATATATATATATATATATATATATATATATTGGTCTACTTCACATGACTGAAATTTCATTTGACTGACTTTCATTTGACTGAGACCAAAATATTAATTTTCAAAATGCTGAAAACTCACTTGACTGAAACTCATAATACTGAAACCTTACAATGATGCATTTCAAAATACTAATTTGTAAACCATAGACATTCGCATATACAACACCAATGACTAACTCTTTCCAGAACTTAAAACCTACTTGCATACCATCTTAACAGAAACCAGATAATATAAAAACAAACTAGAGGGGGGGGGGCTACATCCCCACACCCCTAACTATATATATATACTAATTCCAGGATCGCACTACGGTGGGAAAAAAGGGCATATACCTTTTACTTACCCTACAGTAGTCTACACACTGCTACTACTGCTGGGAACACAAAAAACATCTGCCATATTACTTGAGATACTATCCATAAAAATGTAAACAGACATACCCACATTTAGAAACACTATAACACCACTTTTTACATGACTATCAGTATTCTGACAATCAGCACTATAAGTTACAGTAATTCTTTTTATCCCAAGCAAGTCACAGGGGAAGGGAAACCAACATCATATCTATGGCTTACAATTCAGTATATTGATATTCAGTCAAATGAGTTTTCAGTATTTTGAAAATTCGGTATTATGGTCTCGGTCAAATGGAATTTCAGTAGTGTGAAGTAGACCCATATCTATCTCTATCTCTTTCTCTCTCTCCATCTATATATATATATATATATATATATATATATATATATATATATACACACACACACAATTAAGTTTATCAATGTGTTTCTCATATGAACGATAACCCCTCCCCCTCACAGGCATTGCATTATTTTCATTGCTATATTGTTATTTCATTCATTCATTCTTTCACAATATATTCCCACCAGTCTCAAGACACAATTTTCTCTTTTCAGGAGCAAAAAAGGAGCCCTATCTGGAAAGGTGACTATCTCACTGTCACACAGTAGGCAAATGGAGGCTTTTAGAATGAAAGTCAGAATGAGAGGGAGCAAACAGAATATTAACAGTTCATAGCCTTAGTCCTCTATGCTAAGCGACAGGTAGATTCTTCACATCTGCACATAGAAAGCCAGTCTAGATTATGATGTCTCCAAGTGCTGCAGTTGTTGAATTATAACTCTTGTTTCCTAGAAACTGGATCAGAGTTCATTAATCAAGACACACATTTCTCAATGGAGCTCTATCAAGATTACAAAGTTAAGCACCAATATTGAATACCAGGTTTTTGGAAGATATGTTGTTTGTCTTTCAGCTTTTCCTGGTAAGGGGTCACCACTGTGGAACTCCGGTCCGCTAATGATTGGCAGTAGATCTTTATGAAACGCTGAGGTGCCAGCTCGATGCCCAACCTTCAGCAAAGGCAAGCCCATTTACGCACGCATGTCTTTCGAACGCTACCCAACCACAGGGAGGACATGCAGACTCCACACAGAAGGCACTCCCAAGCCAAGCTGAGAATCAAATGGGAGAACCTCTTGCTTTGAGGTTCTTGGAAGATATATTCAGTGAAAATTCAAGAAAACATAGCAACAGTCACATTTCTAAAAATTGCAAAATGCAGTCTCTTCAAGGCACAACGCACTCTTTGCCCCTAAACATAAACCTGTTATCCTAAGTGTTTTCCTGACACTAAAATGAACCATTACATTAATTAGAACCATTCATTTAAGCATACCCTTCCCACTAAAGCTTAAATCTAATCTTCAACCTTGCCATCTCCAACCTGCAGTCAGTGACTTCTTTAGATGATGCAGGCAGTCACATGCCCTTTCAGTAATTGTTTCATTTTAAGAAATGAATTTCAAACAAGTGTTTCAGTTACATTCAGTGATATTGTCCTATATCAGCTCTCCAACCCCTGGTGATATCTCCAAAGCACCCTTTCCCTAACAGTATCACTAATACAGTGTGTGTCTGAAAGTGAGTGTTATGTTTGTTATTGTTTTAGTGATCACAAACGGTTACTGTTTTCTTTGTTTTACCTTTCATTTTCCCCAGGGATTGTGGTTTTCAAAGGTTTGGAATATTGATGGGTTTACAGTGATATTTTGGCATTCACTCTAAGTTTGTTCAGCTATCCATAATGTATAGGAATGATGAAAATGACTCTGAAAAGAAGAGGTAGAGAGGGATAAAATGATGAATAGTGCATGACTAGTGAAAACGCAGTGTTATCTCTGTTGCAGGTAACACAGTCATCATTGATGCCGAAGGCTAAGAGTTTTATCCTACATCTGGAAGACCGATTACTGGTATGGCCGTGCAGTGCAATATGGGGGGGGGGGGTGCTGCACTCCTGACATGCTCTACATTGGATGAGAGGATCTCTCTGTTACTTCTAAAGGATCCTATGGTACTCATCAAGAGTAAGGGAACTTGACTCAAAACAAAATGTAACAATAAGTAAGATTTATGATAAATGTATACACTTAAAACTTAAACAATAAGATTGAAAATGTCTAAACAGAGTAACTAAACACACAACATTATATCAGATTACACCAGCCTTTGATCCAATGCCATTCTTTAGCTTATGAATAACAAGATCAAAGGTTCATAAGATATTATACAGTAAAACATCACACCATACTAACCAATAAATCCAATATCCACTAATAATAATCCTATCACAGTGCTATTGCTCTGAAGTGGGTAAGTTAGAATAATATTGCTCTGAAGTGGGTAAGTTAGAATAATAACATTTCCATAGAAAGAGATTCTATGTGGCTTGAAGAATATGAAGAAAACATCCACTCTCAATAAGTCACCACATGTGGATAACGAAGTACTGCATATGCATTGTTTCCTCAAATTCGCATAAGTCTCTGAGAGCACATTTCATATTTCCTTGAACAGGCAATTTGCGCAACATAAGACACCAAAGAAAATCATGTATTTCAAGATCAGACAAAAAACAGATATGTCTATCTTTAATACTAGACTTGTATAAATCTGATAAAGTAGACTGTGGGACATAATTATAAAATGTCTCCATTTCAGTAACATACTGTATCCATCTAACTGGTAAACGAAAAGTGTCATGCACCTTCTGTAATATAAATTTGGTGTCATACTCATGAAATATATCATCTTCTAACTTAAATCATTTAGCACTCAAAATGTTCTCCAAAAGGTATCATCAGAATTCCACAACATTTGTTACAAAAAATCAGATTACTTGTTGCCAGCCCTAACTGGAACATAATGTCAATGTAAAGAAGCTAAATGTACAACTGAACTTAGTAACTCTAAACCACCATCTTCAAGAGAACAATATCTGATAGGGTTAATTCTATAACCATATGCGGAGGAAAAATACATTTCCAACAATCACTTCTCTTTAGAAGCTGGAAAAGGATAATATTACTGACATAAGCTAATTTGCTATGAATTATAGTATACAAAATATAAGATCTCTTGCAAAAAGATGATTTATGTACTAACCAAGGTTTCAGCTGCAAGTGAACTTTTTCCAGAATGCTTTCCCATATAGTATAAAAATGAAAAGATAATCCATAACAAACTCTCAATATAGAAATAAGGAGCTGATATACAGGAATAATAGTACCTTATGAAGCAGCAGCACAACCAACACATTTGTCTAAATTAACTATCAATCCAACCGATTGAAAAATTCAGAAATATATATATATATATATATATATATATATATATAGAGAGAGAGAGAGAGAGATTAACCATGATTATATAATTTAACACAATAACCAGTCAATAATTATGGGAAATACCCAAGATGTCTTATATATATATATATATTTTTTTGTACAATATGCAAAAAAAGTTTTATTAACATTATAATTATGAAATATACTCCAAATTGTACCATGTGATACAGAATCAAATGAGTAAATGGCACTAACAACTTTTCTCAATAATAATAATATATCAAATATTTTTACCTATTAATTCATATATTTCAGTATATAACTTAAGTAAAATAACTTTACCAAGCCCATTGCCAAAAATCTTACAAAATATTGTAATCTGTATTATTCAAAACTTATGGTCTCCAATTATTAAGATCAGTTTTATGCCACTTTTTACAAACAAAATATGAAACACTGTCACAAACACCATCATCCAACTGTCCCAAAACAAGCAATCATTAAAGATAGCAAGAAAAGCAGTCATTTCAGAAACATTCATCTGTGTAAAAAGAGAATTGGAATGCCATCCATACTTGAGGATGATTCCTTATGAATAGACAACAGATCAAAATTTAGCGCATCCATAGAAATAGAATTATTTTAAAATAAATTATCTTCCAGAGATAACGCGGTTACACACCAAGGATATTGAGAAATTGAAAGAGAAGAATATAATTTCTCAAAAAAAAAAAATAACAAACAAACAAACAATAACATCTAGTATCTTGCAGAGAGTATTACACAACTTCCAAGTAGAATACCACAAAATAGTCATTTAAAACAATCTTTCTTAATAAGTTTGTTTGGAATGGAAACATTTTTATCAATTGATATGTACTGTTCTCTTTTACAAAACAATGTTGATATCTGACTACATATTCTATTTACATTCATTCTGCTACATTGTTTAAAGAAAATGTAATTTTTGTTATCCGCCTTTTGAACTTTTTATACATGTTCCATCTCTGCGACTTCACTGAAAGGGTCAACTTATTCCTAGATGGACAATCCCAATAAATAAATGTTAGTTAGTTAATGAATGAATGAATTATTTAAAAATTTAGGTAACAGCATACATGCAGTGAATACTACACTACACCCTGAAAAATGAGGCATCACACACAGAATGCAACTAATAAATGAATGCCATAAACAGAAAGGGAATATGAATATGCTTGTGAAGAAACGTAAAGACCTATACTGCTGATACAATTCAGTATGCTTTCCCAGTAATCCAAGTGAAAAAAAAGTGTGCTTGGGGTAGTGGGGGGTCCTTAGACTTTCATTGTGTTTTAACTACTAGGGTCCAATTCTTCCCACTCTTCAGTCTTACCATCAACCATAATTCTGAACAGAAGCAGTCAACTGGTGATTTAAATATTAGCTTATTTCTTACCTGTGTACACAGAGAAAACAATTTATTGAGAAACAAACTGACAGTCTATAGCACTTGGCATACAGAAGCTTCTCAAAAGAAATTTGATCCTTCATGAGTGACAACAAACTGAGGAATCATGTTCATATCTAACTTTTCTTTCCTAGATAGAAGCAAATGAGCCAGACCAAACAAAATAAATACTATTTATTTAAACATTAAAATTCATAAATTTCTATAATACAAATATAAGTTTTGAGATTTCAACATGCTTAGGATTCAAATGTTGGGAGATCCACACTCTTTAGAAAGAACAAAAATGCTGGCAATAAGGTTTAGTATCTTCTGTAGACAAAAGTGCTGAAATCTGATATCTAATTTGTTTTCTCATTGTAGCTCTATTGGTACTTTATAGATTATAAGACGGTGGTAGTTCTTTCTATTCTAGAAATATCTAGGAAGCATAGACTTCGTTATTGCAATGGTCATGGAATTTACTTGAACTTCACAGACTGACAAATCAGTGTGTTTATTTGCCACAGTCTTCCTATCATGCAGCTCAACTTTTAGCCACAACCACATTTTCTTTTACAATACTGCACGACTGACTTCTGAATGGATTCTAAATTAAGAACTGTAATTAAACCTAATTTTTTTTCTGGTGCTTTCACTGAGAGATTAATGCAGCAAGTATGATTGTACTAACAGTGTCAGGCTGTTTTCTAACAAATCCTACACAGTTCTGATGATAGATTTCCCGGTTATGATTTCAACTATCATAAAATGTAAATAAATAAATAATTGACAAAAGACTAGAAAATGAAGATGGGTAAGAGAAGCAAGTTCTTTTAATTTATACAGGAAATTATTGGCTAATAAAAACATGTTACTTGCTCTGCAGGAGAGCATGTGACAGAAAACTAAAGACAGAGAGAAATCCTCATGCACTGAGAATTATTATGAAACCTCGTTCCCAACTCACTGCCTTTTTTTTCCATTGTCCAGCTATTATGTGTATAATTGATAGGTTGTATAAAAGGATATGTTAAAGCAAAACAACAAAAGTATAATGAATGATGCATAAAATAAGTGCATGACACTAAAGAGATTCACTGTTTAACTTTCTGCTAAATAATTTGGAAATCGAGTGTTGTAAAAATGGGAAAATGACAATTATCAAGGAACTTTTATTGCTATAATTTTAAAATTCTCTCTTTAAATTAGATACTGTCAAAATTCTTAGTAGATTAAGTTTAATGAGTTGTGAAAATCAGTAGTGCATGTGAGAGGAACTAGGCAAACAAGCAGTTTATATACTGTAATTACATAGCGACATCAAGGTGAACTAGCAATCTAGTAAAATGATGGTGAATTAAATACTATCAAAATGCGTTAATGAGAGGCTGTTTAATTAGAACATGTACAACTAAAGTTAAAAGTGCCATGAAGCAGTTATGGATGTTGATGGAGTGCCAGCTATAATTATTTTATTCATGTCTTGTACCTGAATGTTTTCAGGAGTATGAAAAGATAAATGGGCATTTCTTAAGCTACTGCACTTTGCATTGATGTTACGGTAGTTTTTCCGTGCTCGTCTTTCTTCATAAATTCCCATTCAGATTGGCCATAGGTATCCTGAACCAAAACTGATTGAAAAAAATGAACAACTAAACAGGACGTATGGCTAGAATCTAACTGAAAAAGGGTTGGAGGTTTACGTAATAATTAAGATACAAAACTACTAAAAACTGAAGAAACATGAACCAACTAAAGTAAACAAAAAAGATGGCAAAGGTTTCAGCTCACAGCCATTTATTGTTAGCGCTTCCATCCACTTATTTAAGTAAACTTCATCAGACTTAAATAAGTGGATGAAACTGCTAACAATAAATGGTTGTGAGCTGAAAACTTGGCCATCTTTTTTATTTATGACAGTTAAGATGTTTACTTTACATACACAGGCTACAAGGTTTAGGTTCATAGGTTCATACTAGGCTATCTGCCCTAGGGCATTTATAAGCCTAGCCAGAGTGTGTTTGGCTTTCGCCACCCATTTTAAATTAATTTTGCTATGCCCTTTTTCGAGGTTAGTATACTATGCCTCTGTCTAACAGTGACACAGAAGTGATACCCGGGGTAAACCTATGATCTCCCATCCACTCATCAAGATTCCTCTTGAAGAGAGTCAATGAGAGACTCTGTCTAACCTAGACTGGGATTTTATTCCAGAGTGAAGGGAGCCTCTGGGTTATGAATCTGTCCCTCCAGCATGTTCTATTTATTTCAGTGCTGAGGTTCAAGACTCTTGAGCACGTAGCTCGATGGGATTTGGATTTTCTGAGGTGCAGTATGTCCATTAATTCCGGGTTGGACATGGCTTTATACGTCAGGCACAGATCGGCTCTGAGCAGGTGGTATGCCACTGAGTAGAGCTGGAGTTTCTTTAACCGGGCAGCATATGGCATCTGTTTGAGCCCTATGATCCTCTTGGTGAGGTACTTTTGGGGTCTTTCCAGTTGCTGCAGGTGTCTGGTAAGGTACATCCCGAAAGGGTCATTGTACTCAATTATGGGCCTGATGAGGGATGAGTAAAGAGGCACGATGACCTCCCCTGATCTAGATGTGAATCCCTTCATGATTAGGTGGGCTATATAAAATGTTTTTCTAACCACTTTGGCCACGTGGTTGTCAAATGAGAGATTGCTATCAACTTGGGTCCCCAGGTCCCTAATTACTTCTTCTGTACTTAATGGATTACCACCTATGTGGTAATTTGTGGGCACTTTGTTTTTGCCAAAAGGGATGACTATACACTTTTTGGCATTTAGCTTGAGGCCATGGCTCTGGCACCAGTTGTCTGCTTCTATGAGGCCCTTTTGGAGGATGCTTGTTTTGGCTGGAGAGTCGATTATGGTGCCCAGTTTGCAGTCATCTGCGAACTTAGTCAGCCACAGTCCTTCCGTGTTGGCCTGTACCTCCGAGAAATATATACCAAACAAGAGAGGTCCCAGGACTGAGCCTTGTGGGATGCCACTTGTAACTGGTTTGGAGTCTGACATGGCTCCAGCAATTCTAACCATGTGGGTTCTGTCCTTGAGCCAGTTTGCAACCTATCTAGTGACATAGGGGTTTATATTTAAGCTGGTGAGCTTATGGTGTATAATTATACATTGAATGATGCACAATTATGTCAGAGAAAACAGAATTCTTGGTATGGCCCTAATGAATGCTGAAGGAGTCAGAGGCATCTTATTAAAGGTACACTACTGTATGACCTAGAGAAGTGTAGCAAAGGAGAAGAAAAAGATGGTGATGATGGTGTGAGATTTTGGAAGAGAGAAATATAATCTGCTGGAGAGGGTGAAAGATGAGTTAGGAGTCTGGAATAAAATCATGTGAGTAGATACACAACCTGGAGGTTAAATTGTTTTGTATTTAATTTTATTATTATTATTATTATAACTTTTTTTTATATTTTTGATGTAAAACAGTTCCTCCACCTAATCTTTCAATTGTAATTGTCATTGGTGGAAAACATACTCTAGTATATGCAATTGCCATTGGAGGAAGCATTTTGCATCCGAAATATAACACATGTAAGCATTTAATGTTTACATACAGTGGATAGAAAATAGAAAAAGTGTACACACCCTTATCAAAATGCTAGGTTTTTGTGATATTGAAAAATTAGACCACAATAAATAATTTCAAAATGTTTCCTGCCTTTAATGTGACCTATAACCTGTACAAGTCAATTGAAAAACAAACACATCTGTTAGGGAAAAAAATATAAAAAATAAAAAATGTACAATAAGCTGGTTGCATATGTGTGCACACCCTTAAACTAATACTTTCTTGAAGCACCTTTTGCTTTAATTACAACATTCAGTCTTCTTGGGTAGGAGTCTATCAGCATGGCAGATCTTGACTTGGCAATATTTGTCCACTCCTTGCAAATGCACTCCAAATCTATCCGATTGTGAGGGCATCTCTTGTGCACAGCACTCTTCAGGTCACCCCACAGATTTTCTATTGGATTTAGGTCTGGGCTCTGGCTGTGCAATTCCAAAACTTTAATCTTCTGGTTAAGCCATTATTTTGTTGATTTGGATGTATGCTTGGGGTCATTGCCATTTTGAAGGGTGAAATTCCTCTTCATCTTCAGCTTTCTAGCAGACGCCTGAAGGTTTTGGGCCAAAAGTGACTGGTATTTGTAACTGTTCATAATTCCCTCCACCTTTACTAAAGCCCCTGTTCCAGCAGTAGAAAAGTAACCCCAAAGCAGAATACTGCCACCACCAGGCTTCACCAGTGGGATGGTGTTCTTTTGGTGATACAAAGTGTTGTTTCTCTGCCAAACATACATTAAGGAATTGTAGCCAAAAAGTTCAACCCTAATCTCATCAAACCATAACACATTTTTCCACATGCTTTTGGGATACTTGATGTATTGTTTTGCAAATTTTAGCCTGGCCTAGATGTTTTTCTGTGTATGAAAAGGCTTCCGTCTTGCAACCCTACCCCATAGTGCTGACATATGGAGAATGCGGGAGATTGTTGTCACATGTATTGCACAATCAGTACTTGCCAGAAATTCCTGAAGCTCCTTCAGTGTTGCTGTAAGTCTCTTGGCAGCCTCCCTGACCAGTTTTCATCTTATCTTTTCATGAGTTTTGGAGGGACGTCCATTTCTTTGCAACATCACTGTTGACCCATATTTTCTCCACTTTATGATGACTGTCTTCACTGTGTTCCATGCCATATCCAATGCTGTGGACATTTTTTTGTACTCTTCTCATGACTTATACCTTTCAACAATGAGATCCCTTTGATGCGAACCATGGGTTTTGCTGTAGCAGGCAACTGAGTAAATGTCAGGAAAATCCAACTAGGACAGCTGAACTTTATTTGGAGTTAATCAGAGTCTCTTTAATTGATGGCAGGTGTGTACCCAAGAAGACTGAGTGCTGTAATTAAATGAAAAGGTGTTTCAACAAAATATTAGTTTAAAGGTGTGCACACTTATGCAATCAGGTTATTGTACATTTTTTTTATTTTTTATATTATTTCGCTAACAGATTTGAGTGTTTTTCACTTGAATGTAGGTTACATTAAAGGTGGGAAAAGTTTTGAAATGATTTATTGTGGTCTCATTTTTATACACACAACAGGTGCCCGTGGAACCCTTGCACGGCAAAACAGGCAAAGTCCAAAAGAACATCAAAGCCAGCAAGAGTTGGCAAGTGCCAAATACAAAAATGTTTATTGACATAGGAAGGAAAAATCCCCCTATGAATCTGATATAGCAAAAACAATCAAACCGGTTTCGGCTCCACAGAGCCTTCTTCAGTGAAATTCAAATAGTAAAAAATCTAAAGTAACAGAGCAAATCCATTTATATAGTAGAACCTTGCATAAGAGCCAATCAACAAGCTTCAATCAAAATTGGTCATTAAGACCAGGTGGAAACAAAGCTCCAAGTTTTATAATCCATTTTCTCTCCTTGGAGCAAAGTATTTCATGCCAATAATGTTTATCTTTGCATCTTCCCTTGATACAATCAATAGTAACAAATTTGAAACACAGACAGGCAGACAAACTCATACACACTTTCATAAACAGACATGAGTACACACTTGCACGTGCCCCCCCACACACACACTCACGTACATATGCATGCCCATAGACACACACACACACACACACACACACACACACACACACACACACACACACACACACTAACCCCACACTTAACAAAAACAAATGCAAGACAGAACAGCACTTTACCCCCAACCCCACCTTACTGCTTAATGATGGGATATTCATTTAATTATAAATCATTGTGGTTTAAAATCAATGTTGCCTTATATTAAAAGTACCATAAGTATTCCTTTTGAAAAGATCCTTACTATGTGATGTATGTAGCAATCAATGCTCTCTATCTCTCTTTCAAGGATGCACACAAGTGTGTGCGCACACATACACATACACTTTTATTTACTTTATCTTTTAATTTTACAGTCATTCAACTGCAAAGCATAGTTTATCAAGCATTAAAAATGGTATATGTTTTATTGCCTGTTAGAGCTTCACAACAGTCTAATATGCAGCCATGAAATGGCAGACTTTTTTAGCAGGAGCTTCCTATATATTGACACCCTGCTGGAGAAAGTTCATTCTCCCGTCATGGTGGTGATGTACAGATTGCCTATTCACTAAGATAAAATAAATACACAAAGACTGATTCATTCATCCATAGGACAGCTTTTCAGATGTTGAAAGCTGTATTAATCATTGATTAAAAATGCCTTGGTAAATAATTTGAACACTTACTCGAACAGTGATATTCATCATATGTAGCCATAAGTATATTTTCTGAAATGCTCTTATATTTGCCTGTTGTCTCTCACTATAATTTCGTTACAGGGCTTCCTGGTTCTGATCCTTTTTTTACCCAAGTGCATCCTGCCTCTTCCACTTCTTTATACAGACTACAATATAGTACTTTAATGTCATTTAAATGAAATAAAAAATATATATATATAATATATGCATGTGTGTGTGTGTGTGTGTGTGTGTGTGTGTGTGTGTGTGTGTGTGTGTGTGTTTGTCCCTGTCACAAGCTTGAATTCTCTCAAGATCAAAACTGAAAAGATTGAGCCAAGAACATCAAAACCCTAGAAGATGGGGAAAAAAAGGCAAAAACACAACCCCACACCACTGCTAATTATATATACAAACAATGAGATTGCACTTCAGTGGAGAACAACCAAAATCCCAATGTACATTATACCATGATTTTGAGCAAATGAATGTCTATGCATTTAGAGCTTTTGATTTTTCAATGTTCCTGAACCAATCTTTTCAGTTTCAAGCTGTGTTAGGGACCTATATGTGTGTATATGTCACTCATTATTGGCTAAATTATTTATTTATGTATTTAGGTTTTTTTTTTTTTTTTTTTTTTTTAAGTCTGCAAAGTTTGAAGTTTTTATTTCAGTAGTGCAAAGAGATACTTTGCACAAACATGCATTGTCTGTGGCAGGGAATGGGCTAAAGCCATAGAACAGCTATATTGTAGAAGGTAATATACAATTACAAGTTTCCTGGCTATCTCACTTTTGGTACAAATAGCAGTTCGGACATACTTAGAAGATTTGAATACATGAATGAGCAATTAATGTGGATTTAAGCCATTATGTATTTCATCATATTCTGATGTTTTAAAAAAAATTGCTGTGGTACTTTTGATATGGAGGTTAGAATGAAATAATTTGTCAAAGGCCTTCTATTACAGCAGTTATTTTTTTTTTCCAGGAATTTTCTACCATTTGACATTATGCAAGCTAATAGTGGGAAAATAAAACAGAGGAAGCTGCCTGCAGCAAACCGAGTAACTGTTTATTTGGGCATTAACATAAGCACAGTAGTGGAATAGAGCACTGTATTTTTTAGCATTCAACTTTCAGTTGCACAGCTTGAAAAGCATGTGATAACAGCATGAACTCCATTTCAAAATGGAAACTGCATTGTGCAGAATTCAGTGTAGGAAAACATGAATAACACTTTTTCATTTCCCCTTGCTTCCTGCTTTTTTAGTACTAATGCCCTGAGAAACACAGACAGGAATGAACGATGCCTTTCAGATAAGAATTGTAAAGGTAGTTTCAGAGAAGTGCCTATACAGGTGATAGATAACCATATGGGTGTCAGATACTCTGACATTACCAATGTCTGGTATTGTATTCCCCTCATATCTTTTGATATTACTTGGGTGTATGGTATACAGATCAATAGTGTATCTAGCTTTCCTTATGGCATCTGCTTTTCTTGTGGTTTGTTGGTTTTGTTATATATTCTGTTATACAGCATAGATGGCTTATACTGTGACAATTCATACGTTCCTTGTGCGTATTTATAACACGTCAATGAGTCGATTCCTCTGTATGGTATTCCTCATGATTTACTTTTCCTACCTTTTAAAAATATTTCATTTCTGCTTTCCTTGCCTATTGCCAAGGAAGGGAGATGTAACAAATAATGTCTTTGCTTAAATAAGGATGCAAAGATTTATCTCACTTAGCTAACTATAACGATGCAGATATATTCATACATGTTTTAACATCAGATCTTACTTGTGAAGTAATTAGGAGGAGAGAGACCCAAACACAAATGACATAAATTTAGATGAAGAATCAAGAAGAGAATGAAGGAGAAGATAGATCGATACAGCCATACAGGAGATCAATTACAGTGGGAGGCTGCAGTCAGATATGGTCTGTATCATATAAGCAATTCAATAGGTCACTGGGAGCAGCCAGTTTAATGCTGGGCTGTATCCTGTAGGTTAGAATCCAGAAGATAGAATGTATTATTTCTGCTCTGCTGGAGGGTGGGTCGTACCACACTATGAATAATTTCTGAAGTTCTGGAATCCATACCAGGAGGAAAATATGAACGTTGTAGATGACACCCAATGTAAATATATGATAATAGAACCAAGTGTTGCCATGATGAGATAGAAGAATGTGACCAGAGAGTACAGGAGCTGCAAATGGCTTGTTAGAGAAAAAGAGAGACATGACTGAATGGTACGTGTGCACAAACCAATGTCCAGCAGATGTGAAAGGGGCTGTCCTCGTGAATGCAAGCTGGGAAAAGACGGCACAAGCAAAAATAACAGCAACCAACTATTCATTGGACCTCCAAATGTACTTCTTCCTAAAGTTGTTTGTGCACCCATAGAATGGATGTCTGGAATGTGTACAAGACAGGGAATCCACACAGGGATTTAAGAGGCACAGAATATGCATGAACGTGTGGGGGAGTTCAACACTGAATTCTGTTAAAGTTATGTAGCATAATAAAGCACAAGTTTGCATTTTTTGGGTCAGTTATGGCAATCTCCATCACTATGAAAGCAAATCATGGTGCAGCACAGCTACTGATAATACACATATTCAGTTTACACTTAAAAACAAATTAGCTGAGCAATGTAGTGAATGGCTGTCTTTTCTGAGGTGCTCACTCTTTGGTCCATATGAAAATAAAGGACGAGGAGAGGATGGGATGGAATGAATAAAGGTGACAACTCTGCACAAATATCCTTTGAGCATGCTTCTACAATTGATACTCTATATAGCTTATACGAACATTTTCTGAGCTAAAATCTATTAAATTCACCCCAGAAAGGTTGCATTCCACATCAGTTTTATTTATAAACTGATCTGTGTAAGTGGAGTTTTTTCCCCTGCTATTAAGCCCTTAAAGCAATTTGTATACTTTGCTTCTATTGTAAAATATGAATATTGTGGCATTTTTTGGCAACAGATATCTACAGAATCCACTGGGGTAACCTAATTAAAAAGCAGAAAGTGTATTGACAAATAAACAAGTATAAAATTTACATAAAGGAGCTTAGTTCTGTTGCTTCTCCATCCAGAAACGTTTAGTTTTTAGCAGATGGCCTGCTTCACTTTCTTACTTAATATGCAAGGGGAACTCTGTTATCTTACATAGCAGTACAGTGGGGATCAAAGACTTTGGCCTTTCCCCTACTGTACTATGATGCAAGAATTGGTATATATGAATAGCAGGAGGTATGGCGGGAGCTGAGGGGTAAAGACCACCTGCAAAAACGACATATTTCTTTCAGAACATTAGTTGTTCAATCACTCACTATATTATAAGCCTAGCACTTGTTCTCAATACTTCTCTACTAAGTAAGCACTCTCGTACTAAGTAAAGCACTACATCTACTTACCATCCCTGTGAAAATCCACTTCCCTTAAAGGTATACCACTCCCTTATACTGTTCTAGCATGTCGAGTGGTAGATTACTGGCGTCCTCTCCAGTTCAGCTGGTCAATCTGGGTATCTTGAGACAATGCTACAATTGTTTCATGTACACAGACAACCCTCTCCTCCTCCCAACAAACACAAATACATGTGAGAGATGCAACTATATAGCCAAACTGGAGGCTGAACTCTCTCAACTCAGGACTGGCATGACCAGACAGGAGGAGATGGCAACCACACACACAACAATCCCAGTCCCACATAGACCTACCACAACTGCAAACCAAACACATAAAAACACAAAGACATACTCGGAGGCTCTAATAAAAAACGTACCTAAACAACAGAGGCTCCCAAAGCAGACATCCAAAAATCCACCACCTCAAAACAAAACACATGCAACACATACTTCAATAAATCAGTGTGTCGACCAATCGCAGCCCTTAAGGCCAAACACCTTGCCTGATACACTAGTAATGGGTGACTCCATAGTCAGACACACTGATGTCCCACTGACCAGACTGAACAAGGAGAAGGTGACTGTGAGCTGTCTATCGGGAGCTAGGATCCGCCACATAACACACGCACTCAGGTCACTCCAAAGCAAGTACAAATATGACTCCGTCATTGTCCTTGCTGGTGTGAATGACCTGAGACGTACCTCCCTGGACTACTTGAAAAGAGACATAGAGGAGCTCTCCGATTATGTAGCCCAGGCTGGTATGACCCTGACCCTGAGCAGCATCTTGCCCTCACCAAGAATGATACCACAATACAAAGACAAGATGATCAGCTTTAACAATTGGCTCAAGTACTGGTGTCATTCTAAGGGGATCCAATGTCTGTCTGCCTGGGATGATATGTTGGACAAGCCACGCTGCTTCGCAAGGGATGGCTTACACCTGTCACCACTGGGCTTCCGGATATTGGATAAGGCTCTTGCCACCCCCATAGTGCCTTTTTTTAGGCAAGGCTCAAAAGACAAACCCACCCCCTTAGAAAACAAAAATGGAAAAAAACTAAGGGTAATGCTGCTCAACGCCAGAAGTCTAAATCTCAAGATGCAGGCACTTGATGCACTCCTCAGCATGGAGAACATTGACGTCTGTGCAGTAACTGAAACCTAGTTCAAGGCTCCTGAGAGCACCCCAGCGCTACCAGGCTATACCTCGTATCATGCTTTTCGGCCCCAAAACCCGGGCCGAACTACAAAGGGAGGGGGAGTGTCCATATTCATAAAGGACACCCACACCTCCAGGTTAGTAGCAACACATGAAGCATCAGAGACCATACAGGTGCAACTAACCATAGGCAAAACTGCTATACAACTGGTAGTATGTTACAGACCACCCTCCCAATCTCAAGAATCCCACTCAGCCTTCCTGAAGACATTGGAGGATATGAATGTATCACAAAATACCATCATACTGGGAGACTTCAACTACCCAAACATAGATTGGGAACATTATTCTAGCCCTAATACCCTAGCCCAAAGGTTCCTGGAATTCATAAATTCAAATGCACTGGAACAACTAGTCACCTCTCCCACTAGGGGAGATAATATACTAGACCTGATCATCACAAACATGGGGACAAAATACTCCACACCGGAAGTATACCCCTCACTAGTGAGATCTGACCACAAACTAATCACCCTGGAAATACTTATCCCACCTCCACCCCCAGCACAAAAGACCACAGTGAAAAACTTCTCAAAAGCAGACTTCACTCTTCTTAAGACTGAGATGGTATCCTTTAAGCCCACTGTGCCAGTGGATACCACATCCCACAATGCCGAATCCTTCACAAATGCTTTCTATAGACATCTCCAAGAATGCATGGATCATGCAATCCCAAACAAGTCCAAGTCCCTCTCCACCAAATGTAAGCATCCTGTCTGGTGGACCTCAGCCATAAACAAATTGTATAACAAAAGAAGGAAGCTACTGCACATCAGAGCGAAATCCCATGAAGGGAAGACATCTCTGATCAACATTAGCAGAAAACTACGTTCTCTCATAAAAACATCCAAGGCAAACTTTAAGAGAAAAATCGCTAAGGACACTAAAGATAACCACAAAGCCTTCTTCAGCTATGTTAGAAACCTGGGCGGAAACCCTCAGATATGCTCAGAGTTGGTTCATAACAACAAAAAATACACTGAACCCACAGATATTGCTAACATTCTGGCTGACAGGTTCAGTGCAAATTTCTCCCCTCCTTCACCCCCAAAAGAAGAAATACGTATCCCAGCTGAATGTAATCTCCCTGTCATCTCAGATGTCCAAGTGAGAACCGCCCTAAACAAAGCAAAAAACACAGCATCAATGGGACCTGACGGTATCCTGGGGTGCGTGTTACGTGAACTCCAAGAGGAGCTAAACCCACACATAAAAATGCTATTTAACCTTAGCCTTACTGGGATATGTACCTGAACACTGGCATACAGCAACAGTGGTCCCACTCCACAAGGGGTGCCTCTACAGACCCTGAAACTACCGCCCATAAGCTTAACTAGCCTGGTCTGCAAAGCTATGGAAAGAATCATTATGGAACTCATAAACAGAGACATAGGGGACCTACAGACACTTGACCCCACCCAGTTCGGCTTTGTAAAGGGCAGATCCTGCCTTTTAAACCTGGTTGACTTTTTGAAACAGTCACTAGAGCCATTGATGAGGGCAAAGCAGTCCATACAGCATACCTGGACTTGGCTAAGGCCTTTGACACAATACCCCACTCAGGCATCATAGATAAGCTAAACAGCTTAAAAGTAAACCCTTATGTCACTAGATGGGTTGCAAACTGGCTAAAGGACAGAACCCATAAAGTTAAAATCGCTGGAGCAATGTCAGACTCAAAGCCAGTCACAAGTGGTGTCCCACAAGGATCTGTCCTGGGACCCCTCTTGTTCGGCATTTATTTCTCAGATGTTAAAGCAAACATGGGAGGGCTGTGGCTGACAAAGTTCGCAGATGACTGCAAACTAGGCGCCATAGTCGATACACCAGCAGACACACACATCCTACAGAAAGGCCTCACTGAATGGACAACTGGTGCCGTAATCACGGCCTTAAACTAAATGCCAAAAAATGTATAGTCATCCATTTTGGAAAAAACAAAGTACCCACAAATTATCACATAGACAGCAACCCAATGAGTACGGAAAAAGTAATCAGAGACCTAGGGACCCAAGTAGACAGCTACCTCTCATTTGACACCCACGTTGCCAAAGTGGTTAGAAAAACATTCTACCTTCCACACCTCATCATGAAGGGATTCACATCCAGATCCAAGGATGTCATTGTACCCCTATATTCTTCCCTCATCAGACCCATGATTGAGTACAATGCCCCATTTGGTATGTACCTCACCCAGCATTTACAACAGCTGGAGAGACCACAAAAGTACCTCACCAAAAGGATCAAGGGTCTCCAACATATGTCTTATTCTGCCAGACTAAAGAAACTTCAGCTCTATTCAGTAGCATACCGCCTGCTCAGAGGTGATCTCTGCCTGACGTATAAGGCCATGTCCAATCAGGATCTGATGGACATGCTTCCACCTCAAAAAATCCAAATCCATCAGGACCACGAGAGCTAAAGACTTAAACCTCGGCACAAGTATGAATAGGACATGCTGGAGGGATAGATTCATAACCCAGAGGCTTCCCATGCTTTGGAACAGGATCCCAGTTCGTATTAGGCAGAGCCCCTCACTGACTCTCTTCAAGAGAAATCTTGATGAGTGGATGGGAGATCGTAAGTTTACCCCAGTGGTCACATCTGTGTCACTGCTAGACAGGGGCATAGTAAACTAATTCTATTATATAAGGGGACCTTCATTGTGCCACTACTAGACAGAGGCACAGTATTCTAGATTTATTCTGTACATTTTGTACCATTTCATGGGGTGGCAAAAGCCACATCACTATGGCTAGGCTTACAAATGCCCCAGGGCAGATAGCCTAGTACTATACTATGAAACTATGAAACTATGTGCTCATATGATTATTTATAATAGGTTTTTATATATATATATATATATATATATATATATATATATATAGATAGATAGATAGATAGATACCAGCTGAAGTAGAGACATGTACACTGCATAAAATATAACAGTAATGTATATGAGACACCCAACTCATTTTTGCATTTACTCAATGATGGCATTAATACAGTCTTTCCTATCATTGCAAGATATTCCACTTGGACAGCATGCTAACTAATCTATCAGTTTTGAACATTTTATAGTCACTGTTAGATGATAGCACCATAATAGCATCTTAGGTCTCTTCCAGTAGTTAGCCAAGTTCAGATACAAAGTTCAATTCAAATCCTGTAAAAGGGGAATTAGCTGGTACACTGTCATAGACTGGAACAATGCTGCATGTACTCTGAGCATAATTCTCAAATTTTCTGAATTATGTAATTGCAACACTTCCTGGCATGAACTGTCTTAATTGGAATTTGTCCATCACTTCAGTGTTCTTAGATGAAGACATTCCAGTCTTGCAAATAACATTTTATGTTGTCTTATAAATAGGTAACATGCTGTTGGAAAATATCAGTTGCTCTGCCATAGAGTGATAAATCCCTGACTATGACCCATGTGATGTAAGTTTGATTACAGGATCAAGCACCTGCTGGACTATTGAAGGAAGGAAGAGAAATGAAGTGGATTAATCACTTCTATTCCCTCAGGTGGAAAGTGGTACAATGCATTTCCAAGAGCACACAAGTTGAGCTTTATTTACTTTTAGTGACTAGGAAAACAGTCGCACGTGCCTGCTCACAGTGTTCAAAAATGTGTGTGGTACACTTGCATTGTGCTCATTGCATATCCTCCACATGTATACCTACTGTGCATGTGTCTGGAGCTAGAGCTCAAACAGAGTATGCTAATACAGGCGTCATATGCAGCAGTCAGGAGGCCTTCTTCAATTCCTCCACCGGATATCTCCCCAGGTGACATCAGGCTAGTAGGGGATAATAAATACCAGTCAAACCTACTGAATAATATATACTTATAGGTGGAAGATATGCAGCTATGACAGATTAGCCTAGCCTACTACACAATATCTGCAGCAACTTCAACAATAACAATAAACTAATGCTGAAAAAGTATAGAATTGGAAGTCAAGTTTTTTATCTGCACTTAGCAATATAGCATCAGTTCATACTCTGCTTTGTTTCAGACAGTTTGCAGATTGTAATGCATGAATCTGTGTATTGCTACCTCTGTGAATGCAAACATTACATGCTTTGTAAACAGAGAAATCATATTCACTGCAATTTTGAGCCTTTCACTTTAAATCATTGTCCCTGCAAGTCTCAGTACTGTTGTCTCTGTCACTGTGTGAACCATCAGCTCTCACTGCACTGTGATCACCAGTGTTCTATACCTACCACAATGTACACAAGTTACGCTACACTTACATAAGCATACTTTGAATTACATGTGTTGTACCACAATGCACACAAGTTATGCAACACTTACATAAGCACACCTTGAATTAAATTTGTTGTACCCCCAGCATACACAAGTAGGTTTTCCCAGTATGTAACAGTAATGTGTGGACACTGCTTTCAACAATGGACCATAGTCCTTATTTTTATACATGTGATGCAGCTCCATGTTGTTAATTGCTCTCTTGTTCTCACACAGTTGCCATTGTCCGGTGCCCTTCTCTCCCCTTCCTTCATAGCCACTAAAATGGGACAAAAATGCAGACAAATGGGGTATTTAATTTCAGTGTACCATGGCTCCATTGAATGACTGTTCCATTCTGCACTATTGCTTCCATATTCTTTCACTCTCTTGCATTTATCAAAAACATTACATTTCTTCTAATATTGAAAAATAATCAGTTTTGCCCCCTCCCCCACATGGATAGTAGTCAGTAGTAGTCTTTATAGATAGTGTGCCTAAATAAGTAGGTAGGTACAAAACACCTTACTCGTGTAAAGGCTGTAATCTACCAGCAATTAATCTATGAGTTGTAATAGCACAGCACATCAGATTTCATATCCCCTTTATTTAATGTTCAACTGTCTTTAAAATAAGTATGCCCTGTCCGATTTTCTGCTTTTTGTTTATTGACTGGAAAATATTTCTTCATGAAAAGCAAGCTTATGCTACTGTAAAACAACATCAAATTTCACTTCTCCACTCTGTCATTAACAGATTAGCTACAGCACATTTTATTTCAATAAGATACAGAAAACAGCTGACAGTTCATTTGATATCTTCTTTAAAACCTTAAGAAGCTTTAGAGTCACATATTGCTCTGACTGCATGATCTTTGCTGTTAGTAACCCTCCTTTCATTTCAACTTAAAGAGCTACAAGGTTTTGCTACTTGAATGGTATCCTTGTGAGAACTAACTAGGAATCTGCAGGAGGCTGTGTACTTATCCTTAACAAATTTCAAGCAACATTTATACCGCTGACCTTAACTGGATGTTCTGCTTTTTTCGAAAGTGGGCTTCTTCATGTCAGAAATGTCATCGCTCCTCAGCACAGTCTAGTCATACTGACTCATGGTGCTTAGTCCTATATATGTAGAGCTGCAAATACCCAGATTGATAAGGGACTTACTATGATATGATCAGTTCATTTTATTTATTTTCTTTTATTACAGACTTTGCTCCCATTTTATAAACTTTTCTAAAATTTGACTTCTTTTCTTAGAATTCTTTAAATTACTGACATGTTTGTTCATGTACATTCTTAATTTTTACATCACCATTATTGGTCAAGTGATATCTTAACGAGAATAACAATTTTTTTAACTGGATTATATATTCTGGCTAGATGTCGTACTTTAGTCGTTGTCTGTCATGTGGTTGTTTTATTTCCTTAAGAAGTGAACTTGTTTCATTGCCTAAGTAATGCTAAGCAGACTTTCATCAAAGTGCAGGAGACTGTCTAAATGTTTCATAATTTGTTGGTCTGTAATGTCTTGAATAATATATCAGGTGGTAAGTAAGAGCCAAGTATGTCTCCAGGCATGCCTTGTCATATATATTTCAGCACTGATCTGTCTTTATACCAATTACAAAAAGATAAGCTACAAATATGTGTGCGGCTAACAGTCTACTTTAATCCCTGTTTAAAAAAAAAAAAAAACACTCATGGGTCAATTTAACCTACCACTGGGAATAAAAGACAGACCAGCTGGAAGAAGGGAGTTTATCCACGTGTATGTTTAAAACACGGGCTTGCGCTTGTTAAAATAATATAATAATACTACTACTAATAATAATAATACTAATACTAATAATGCTGTTACTACTACTAATAATACAAGCTGAACTGCATAATATGTGCATGTGCAGGTGTGTGCGTGCATGTGTATGTTTATAATCCATTAGCAGCATTGCAAAGTGTTTTATGAATATGAAGTGCAATGAAGACTATATACTGAATAAAAAAATGGTTATTTCCAAATAATTATGCTGAATAGTAAGACAAATGAAAGTAATTTCAAGCATGGTGTCTTTCAGGAAAGACACATATTATCTTATCAAGTCACTTTTTTCTTCCCAGCAGCTGTCTTTCTTTTGATCCTCCTTGGTTTACTTCTAGTGTCTTCTTTTAGGTCACACATTAGTGTGTCGGGCATCAGTCAGAACCTCTGCTTTAGGCACAAGCATCCCAATTCAAAAAGCGCTAGTGATTCTGAATTGTCTGACTTCAGGTATCATTTTTCTACATCAGTATATGGCTTCATTTATCAACAACCCATTGAGACACTCTACCTAATTCACCATGATTTGTGTCTTCTTTAAAGACACAGGTCCCTTTAATCATACCTTTTAAACTAACAGTTGTGTTTACCATATTACAAAAACTGTTCTGTGTGGAAAGCAGTTTTATTTCCTTTTGACATACCTTAGTGAAACTCCCAAATATGCTACATTAAACCCCCCAGCTTGAAAGCCTCAGTTGCAGGCCAACTTGATGTTTCACACAGTAATGGAAAAGTAAATGGCTGTAAGGAATGTGTCTACCTACACAGCTTTGTGATACTGTCTTGTCAATTTAAGCATATCTTTGGGGAAAGGTGTATAAATAAAATGAGCTCGCAACTGAATAATAATTACATGAAGGGCAGGCCCATCTGGTCACCAAGCATGCCTTCTAAATAGTGTAATACTTGGTTTCTGCCTACTTCGTACACAGAAGACAAATGAGATGTTCTTTCCCATTAATGGCCTATGACAGCAATGTCTCCTGGCCTACTTCTGATGTGTCAGTATAAGCTATACAAAAGGTCTGTTATAATTCAGAGCTGCTAAAACAGCCTCTGAACACAATAGTTCCTTTATCTCTTTAAAAGCTCCATCTGATTCTAACACTCACTCACTCTAAGGGATACCTTTCCTTTTGTCAGACCTGTAAGAAGGCAATCTGTTGATCCTCAATAGGGTTAACCCCCCTAACCTCACTCACTCCTTATTTCAGGAATAGCATGACTTGCCACTGTTTCTAGTTTTTTCCTTTTCTGGAACCTAACAATTCACTTATCTATCACATGCCTTAAATATTTACTTATTTGCACTTATTTACCGGGAAGGTCCACTGGGCCATAATGAGCCCATTTTCAATGGAGGCCCAAAAAGCTTCACATCAACAATAACATACAATCTAAAAGTCACATCTGATCATATAAGATCTGAGCAACAGTTGAATGAACAAAGGTCAATTTAGACATTGACAAGTGCTTAATTACAGTAGAATATCAGAGTCTAGCATAAGAGATACAATAGTGTTCACAGTTAAAATGTCACATTTAAATATAGCTAAGCTAGCATGTCAGTAGCTTCAGTTGTAATAACATAGTATGAAAAATAAAACAGGCTAAGGTACTGGCTTTAATAAACTTGCTGAGATGGACCAGGATAATTAAGGTTAACTTTTAATGCTTTTAGGCATGTCAGAGGTAAAATGCATATAACATATATATAAATATATGTGTTATACATAATCTCATATGTTTAAGGTTAGGACTTCATAAATGTTTAATTTTTTCATACTAAGTTATTAAACTATATTATGGCATTGCCTATGCAAGCAGTAGAATATATGCTATGGCTTTATGACTCTGTTCATTAATCTCTGAAAAGTTTCATGGGCACCATAACCCAAAAAGAAGGACACTATTCTGAAATAAGTCACCTGGTATTGAAAAGACTGTCTTTTTCTGGTCTTTAAAAGTTAGCAGAATATGGCTGTACCCCTTTGATAGATTTAATATTGTCAAGAATCTTGATTTCCTCAACATATGAGTCCCTCTTCCTTTAGCATTAGGCAGTTATCAAATCATTATTGAATATGACTCTTCAAGAAGGCTTTGCATTTCATACTGAGGCTTTTCCAACTCATTTTTCTGACTTGTGCCATATTTTGGCACTAATACTATAAGGATGTTTCAGTCAATTTTTGACTTATCTTCTACCCAAGCATTTTTTGTACTTCCTCTTTTACAGATTTTTTTCTATGATAGTAGTATGTTGCAACAATTTAAGTAAACATTTTCACTTGAATAGTCTCAGTATGGTATTGAATCAGGTTTGTTCTGCCTGTCACCTAGTTCCTAAAACATTTTATGTTGCTTAGATAGTATATTATCTACCCACCCTTTGGATTAAGAGGTCTGTTCTTTTATTATTATTATTATTATTATTTTTAATTTTTTTTCTGCCATTCAGTTAATTGCAGAGGTTTACACTAGTTTTCATGGTTTCGCAATGCTGACATATATAGCGCGTGTGTGTGTGTCTGTGTTTAAGTTCTGGTCTTCTCTTCATAGTCTGTTTAATCCTGTAGTTTACATCATTTAATGTACTTCCTATTTCAAATGGATGCTGTTATTTAGTCAAAATTGTGGTTTTGACAGGGGGAACCAAAACTAGCACCTCGTCTCCAGCTTTGAATTCTCTGGCCATTGTAATTTTCTTATACTCCACTTGTTGTATATCCTGGGGTGGTTCTCATGTGTTCCCACATAATGGTTACCACCATTTTTTTTAACCCTATTGCGTTGGTAACTATAGTGTAATATGTCACTTTTTTTCTGTTCTACCCAAGTTTTTTTTTTTTTTTTTTGAAAATATAACATAATGTGAGGTACCTGTCATATAATATCTTAAAAGATATGAACTCTAATGAGGCTCTTCATACTTTTTTAATGGCAAATAAAAGGTATGCTATTAATAGATTCCAGTGTTAACATCTTCTTCAAAAAAGATCCTCTAACCCATCTCCTTGTATGTGGATGGTGTACTTAAGATTTCAGTTGCTTGACTTATAGCATTGACACAGTAGATGCATCATTCTGGACATAAATGGAGTCCCCCGTCAATGATTATTTCCTTAGTTATCCCCTACTCTGGAAAGTAAGGAGAATAACTCCCTTACTATAGATCAAGCATTAACCTTATGTAGGGAAATATGATCAAGATAATAACTTGCATAGTACAAAATATCCAAAACACTTTGATATCTGCTTCTGGAATTTACCAGTTGATCAGCAGTGTCCATAGCTATATTCGCTAGCTATGGACACTGCTATATAACTGACACTGGAATCAAAGGATTTTTTAAAGCCTAGGTAATGGTCAGTCTTCTGGCATTCCTATATTCATCACAATATTTCTTGACTCCTTTCATTATTTCTGGACAGTAAATTCTTACTAGGATTGTTGTTTGTTTTGTTCATTCTTAGATGTCATCTCAGTACATATCCATTTACTAATCTCACTACTAGGATTCTTATACTTTAATAATTGACACACTGATTCCTCTCTGACATACTCAGTGCAATAAATCATTCTGTAATGCAAAGAAAGAGTAGGATGTGAGACTATTTGTTTAGCTTTTTCTCTCTACAGCTCTAGCTACATGTTCCATTCACTGTTCAAATAGTCGTTCTCCTGCTGAACATGTTTAAACTTACCTGGAATTGGTCCACCTTAGGAGTTTACTCATGGTCAGGCTGTCAGGAGGAAGAAAGCACTGCATCCTCTCCTACAAACAAAGAAAGAGGGATCATCTAACTCTTCTCCTAAAAAAAGTAAATCGTATCAATATTTGTTAGTATTAGTTGCAATTTCTGCTTCATTCCTTTTACTAGTTATTTTCCTTAATAAACTTGAGTATAGAAACGTGTTCATTCTATCTGTTTCCTTTATTCTAGCTCAGCAGTTATTATCATTAAGGCACTGTTCACTGTTCCTTTTTAACACTACTTTTCCCTGACCTCATTGTGACTGAATGCGTTTCTCTCTCTCTCTCTCTCTCTCTCTCTCTCTCTCTCTCTGTTTCTCTCTTTCTCTTTATCCTTAGCCAAGTATCTGTTCCTTTTAAACAGTATGCCTTGATCTTTGCTGAAGTTATACATTCTTAAGCATATGTCTTGTTGTTGTGGCTAATTTATTCAGGTAGGTAACGGGTTATTCATTTATTTATTTGGTGGTTGCCTGCACCACACTTATAATATGGTCTGTAACTGAGTAAGTGAGCTGGTTCAACTGCACATATAAACAGGCAATATGGTATTGAAACATTTAATTCATATTGACATTAATCAGCAAATAAATCATTTGTATAACACAGAAGTATAATATCAGTGAAGTATTAAAAAGAAAATGTTGGTACTTCATTAAGGTGAGTCAAAGTTGAGCTCAGTGATATCATCGATAGATGAAAGTTTGTATAAAAATTATATAAATAAAAAAGTCAATAAACAACATTACTGAAAGCATACAAAGGCAGTTTATAGTTTAAGGCTTATTTTTACTTAAAATATAGTGTGAGAAGTTAATATATTTTAAGAAGGTACTTTATATACCGTACATGGAACACTTGTATTATTTCTGCACAGAACCATTCCTAGTGTCATATGAAATGGGTGGCTACCTCAGATTAAAGCAGTTTGTGGGTACATTTGACAATTGGCAATAGGGCTGTGTCTGTAGTATCACCATTTAGTAAGGAAGCCTCAGCTGATATCTCGGCTTACTGAAGGAATGCCAAAACTACATTTATAGTTGTAAGTTGTAGTTGGGAGGTCATCATGTTAATAACTCAAGCAAAGACGGTCTTATATTTACATTGGAAAGTAAAGATATATTTTTTTTTGTCCTTTGATTCTCAAACTGGTTTGAAAGTACTACCGGTATAGGGAATATTCCTTGATGCCAGATGACCTAGTTACAGCTTTGGTTATACACAGTACAAAATATTAGACAGATCATCAGGAGATTGGATTAAGGAAAGATACCTTGGTAATGTACTTGCTTGCCAAAAAGAATGGTGTTATCCAATGTCTCTAAAATAGCTGTTTTATTTTATTTTCTTAGAAGCAAAGCATTTATCGTTACCTTCGACAATCTTTAATGTAGCAAACATCTTTCATCAGTTACCATACCATGATTTAAATTGAGAATTATACCAACTTTGCTATCTGAACAGAGCTGGTATTTATGTATGGGTAATGAGGAACTGTTTCCTATCTCCAAGAATACAGACTTTGTCAACTGTTTTCTTAGTAATGGTCATCTTTTTTATACAAGTATAGTGCCTTAATAAGAATGACCATGCAGCCTGACTATATTACACCTTGCAACTCCCTTCCATCAGATAAGGTACTGCAAGTAACTGGCATCACAGTAACACAATAGCAGAAAGTTGACTCCTCTAGCTTACCAAGAAATTCATTGCATTCAATAGACATAAAATATCACTAGTAACAGGCTTTTTGGTGGCTAAATTTTCACAAATGTAACAGTGTTATTATTTCTAGTACGAAATCTAGCAGTGTGACTCATTTTCACATTTTAAATCAGAGTATGTAAAAATGAGTTTGTCTCCAGTTGATGCATTATATCTGCTACCAGAATTAAACACTGGATTTACCCCACATTTAGACTGTTTATCTTAAACATAGCTTCATTGCATAATCCTCTTGATACTAGTACAACAAAAGTTTCAGCATCCATACAGTTAATTTGAAGTAATCTATTTTCTATTAAATATAATTGGCCAATTTTCTATTATTTTAATTTTAGCATGTTGACCCACAGGATCTAGCCATAGTTTAAATACAAGTTTTAAACTGCATAACTGAGATTGTACTATTTAGTTGAGAAAAAAATGCCCAGCAAGAAATATTTGAGCTTGTGTTTCATAGGTAATGCAAGCTCAAGCTAACAATGCCTTTTAGAGTCATAGGGTCATTGGTAGTTCCTAGGTATGCAGTCCAGGAACATCATTAATGAGGTTAGCCAAATTCCGAATTGTTCAAAGACACTGTCCTGCTCAATGTCACCAAGTAGGCAATTGAAGGCTAAGGGGATTAAACCCTTTACCACATGAGGTCAATAGCTTACTGTCTTAATCAACTTTTTTTCTTCTACATAGTCCTGACATTCTGTCCCTTACTTGCCCATGGAGGTCTTAACTGTTCTCCACTTGCTAGGCTGAAAGGAATTCTGTCCAGTAACTATGATTGTGTGCCTCCTACTGGGTGCACCAGTTAAATACAACTAGGTACTCATCAAGGTCTTTCTTCCTATTTAGTTATTTCAAGCATGGAACTCCCTTTGGCATGGTTATGCATTTGTCAACTGCCACCATCCACTGAACTGTGGCAGTAATGGTATGTAGTAGCCTTCTATGATTATCAGCTTTGCAAAAGACAAACACAGATTAACTCCTCATAAAAGTTCCTATTATATCTCAAAAGACTGCCTTTTTTGACAGCACACACCATTAAAATGCTGTCTCTTAAGTAGGAATCAATAAGGTGGTGCAATTGGTCTTTTTTCAAGCAGTGAAAGGTTTAAGCTCAAGACTCTTTTAGTGAAAATTGTTACAATATTTTCCACTACACTCAATAATGTGAAAATAAAATATAAAATAGAACAACACTGGATAAAATAATGTTGTTTTATTGATAAAAAGCAGAAAAAAATAAAGGATCTTCTCAAATAATCACATAGAATGAGTACGCAGTACCTTTAAAAACAGTGCCTTACAGCAAGGACTAAACTTGTCTTTGCTAGGCCCTGTAAGATTCTCAGCAGCTCCGTTTCTTTTAGTTTTCATTGGGAAGGAAAGATACCAATATTCTTTCTGGTATCTTCCTCCACATCTCTCTTTACTCTGCAGGGCTTCACCAAGAACCATTGCTCCAGGAATAAAATATCCCAACAAGAAGGCCAAATGACCCTGCATTGTCACTTCCCTTTTTTTTTTTTTTTTTTTCTTTTTCATCCAACTGATTGGCTGCGTTAATCACAAACAAATCAGAAGCCCTATACTTAAAACACAAAGATTCCTGCCTTCCTTTAAGACATTTCCATTTACATCTTAATTTTTGGCATTAATCTCTTCAAGAACCTACCTACACACAATGCTATAATAAGCATACACACACACACACACACACACACACACACACACACACACACACACACACACACACACACACGCACACAGCACTATTATATATATATTTTCATATGATCAAATTTCTGATTTCTTTCTTTTAATTTTTTTATGTTCAAGCACATGGCTATGTTTTATCATCCAGGCATCTGGAACATTATTGATTTAAGGTGTTAGGATTCCTCTAGCAATTTTGCATGTTTATGTGCACAGAACCAAGACTATGGCTGTTAATTCTGTGCTCCCATTTCCAACAACCTCCTTTGTAATTCAAAAAAAAAAAACGTATTCTTTCCAAAACCCCAAATAAAAGAATTTCCCATGGAGAAGTCTGGCACTCTCATTTCATACAAGCGTCAATCATTTGCTAAGTTTACGATGATGAATTAACTCAAATCAACTGTTGTTCAGAAACATGATCCCATTAGAAGTGCCTTCTTTTAGAACAGATGAGTGTGTGTGTGTGTGTGTGTGTGTGTGTGTGTGTGTGTGTGTGTGTGTGTGTGTGTGTGTGTGTCTGTGTGTGTGTGTGTGTGTGTGTGTGTGTCTGTCTGTGTGTGTGTGTCTGTGTGTGTCTGTGTGTGTGTGTACTGAGAGAGAGAGAGAGAGAGAGAGAGATGCAATGTCTTCAAAGTCCTGACATAGATTCATATGCCTTTGAGGTTTTAGCCCGATAGCGATAATAGCCTCTAGCCTTCTTCCCAAATATGACAGCTACACAAACACACCACTGCATCTTATTGCTGTCACTTTCATCTCCATTTTTAAGACTGCTGTGTGCTAAAGGCCATCATTTACCCAAAGGCTGCAAATGTGCTCTTAGCTAAGATTTCATCTTATAGTACGATTTCTTTTCAGATTGTAGCATTTTTAAAAATACAGTCTGCTTATACAGAATAGCACATTAAGATGAAGTTGACAAGATCTTTCTGAAAACAATTTCCTTGTCAGCATGACAAGATGAAGCAAGACACTAGTTTGAAATACTAATAGTCGTAGACTCAGACATAAGAGCTTAAGGTCAGGTTAAACCTAAGCAACTAATGCACTTTAATGGCAGTCATTTGTATGGACAGGGCTGTTGGACTTGGCATACAAAAGGCGTTATTGCTTTCTTCAGTTATATCTCACAGTATTCGCATTTAAGTCCTTCGGGGAGGATCAAATCGAGGTAGTGTGAGCCTGAGAAGCAGGGAGACTTTTAAGTGGTTATGCATGTTCTGTAATTGCTATATACCCCTAAGGATCCTTGGAAGATGTGACTGATGTTAACCGTTGGATACACTAAAAACGTGTGGTTGATGCAGTCACCCTCTGCAGTGCATTGATGCTTACAACAGTGGTCTCCCTTTCGCAATGTGAATTTAAACGTTAACTTTTCAGTTTTACTGTACATGGTTAATGTCTAAGAGTCAGTCAAAGTACTGCATAGCATAATGCATAACCACAGATGAATTGCTTTGTTGTATAGTCAGTAAGTGTGGTTTTGTCATAGGAAGCACTGGATTATGCTTGTGTCATCTTTATGACTGGCTATTGACATCAAGATGATGCTTTTCTGGATACTTAAGAATGTAGAAAATAAGTGTGGGAAAAATATGACTGCATCCATTCATTAATAAATTAAATAACATGAAAAAAATCTCATATCACAGTAATGATATAAGATGTGCACAGATTATTTCTTTACTCAAATGAAACGTGGTTGCTAACATTTATCAGCCTAATTATTGATGGATCGCAGAATTTATAGTGTGCTACACAACAGTTGCTACAATCATGCAGAAGGAGAATTTTGAGGCAGAATTTGAAAATATCCTTCATCTTTTCAGTTCATTGTTTTAATGTCAAATGTGTTAAATGCAAACAATAAACATACAACAGTATTATCCATTGTGTCCAGTAGGCATATTTGCAATCGGCAATTATTGATTATTGTTAAGAAATCTTGCCATTGTATGCAGTAATAGGATTTATAAGCACAGCAGGAACAGATCTTAATTACAATTAAACATTATATCGCATTTGTAAGTTGTGATTATCAGCAAACTGTGACATGCATAACATGGCACAGTGTTTTGTTTCACATTAGATTAGTCTATTTTTCTTTGCAGCTTTACTAATGCAGTCTTACATTTGGATTCATGTAACAGAGTGGTCCTTTCAATTGTAGTTTACTTGTATAATGAATGGTAGTAATAATTTAAAAAATATATAAAGTTCATGCCTGCACAACTTTTCTAAGTCTGCATTGGAAGATAAGCACAAATTATGTGCTTGTTTATTTCACATGAAAATATGTACTCCTTTTAATTATTGTGATTTTTCAGGATAAATTTCTAGGCCCCTTTTAAAAATGCATGAGTAAATCATTTTGTATTATTTTCAAAGCTAGTATGCTACATTGGCTATTCTAGCAGAATGCCTTCCAGGTAAACTAGCTGCCTGTGTAATAGTATTTAGTTTGAGGGCATTTACAAAGAAGTACTAGAATAACTCAACTGTCTCACTGATAGAACCCAGGAGGTCAAAATAGGCGAACCTACCCCCACTAAGAGGCCAATTACTAAGAGAGACCCCTCCAGGGTTCGGTATTGAGTCCACTCCTTTTTGGCATCTATTTTTCTGAAATGGAAGCAAATGTTGAAGTTTTATGGCTGACTTTGCAGATAATTGAAATCTGGGCATTATCATCAAATGCCCTGCAGGCACTAGCATTCTTCAGGAAGGTCTGTCTCGAGTAATAAATGGTGCTAAAGCCATTGTGTTAAACTCCACCATCCCAGATAATCACCATGTTGATAATACACCCCTAAAAATTGACCCTCTCATCATGGATATGGGTACACACGTGGACAGTAGCCTTACATTTTACCACCATGTGGCAATAGTGGTGAGGAAATCCTTTTATGTTGTGCATATTATAAGTAATGTATGGCATCTAGGTCTAAAGAGATTATTATCCTACTGTAATCCACCCTTATCAGACCAATCATAGAGTACAGTGCTCACTTTGGTAAGTTCCTGGCCAGGCATGTGCAGCAACTAGCGTGGCCTCAAGGGTTCCTTATAAAAGAATACAAGGCACAACAAACTTGCAATTTGCAGAGCACCTTAAAGCCCTTTCTCTCTGCTCAGTCTCCTATAGATTTCTGTGGGGTGATCTGTGGCAAACTTATAAGGTATCTAGAATCCCCACACTTATGAATCTCCTACATATCTGTCAGTCAAAAACACTCCCTGAAATACAAGGTCTAGGGAACTGAATTTTGTCTGTGGCTTAAACAGAACATGCTAGAGAGAGGGATATGTGTCCCAGAGACTGCTCCTCCTATGGAACAGGCTTCCCATCCATGTGAAGCTGAGTTTGTCTATTACCAAGTTTAAGTACAAGCTAGACAAGTGAATGGGGAATAGGAAATTTGCATAGGACCTGGCACTCAAGTCCCTTATGGACAGAGGTAGCTTATAAATGCATGGCCCTCAGTGTCCTATTTGGATGCAGGACATTGTTATTCATTTGAGAAAACTTGGCTAGGCCTAGAAACCCCCTTGGGTCATTAGCCTAGTAAAAGTCTATTAATCTATGAATAACTCCACAGCATTTATAGAAACTTCCAGAGAAGCCTTGCTGCAGAATCCAGAATGTTTGTTCTCTGATATTTGCTTTATCCTATACAGGGTCATGGTAGACTCAAAGACTTCATTGACACTTATAGCAAGCAGAACAGAATTTGACAAACTGAGATGTACTGCACTTACTCTGACATCCATACTAATCTACAAGTGCATAAGCAAACGTGCCGTGCATTGTTTTTGTCTTAATTGTCATTATTGTTTATCAGATTATTGACTGGGTCAGTATATGCTCCTCTTGAAGTGCATCCTGAAAAAATGGGGTGCATATAAAGATGCAAAAATAAATAGAAACCAAACACAAGTCACACAGTAATTAAAATAATAGCACAAGTAATGATGATATAATAATAATAATAATAATAATAATAATAATAATAATAATAGACAGAATGGGGCTACTATATCATTAACTAAGTGATCTCATCAGGTATATTCACTGTATTTAAGAGGCAACTCAGTTATACTGCCTTGATAAGATAATTTATACAATAAGAAGCAAAACCCAGGATTCATCACCTTAACTATATGTGACAAACTGCCAGACAGTCTGACTCTGTATAAGCCCACTGCATGAGGGCTCATTTGGAAAGGAGCTGGTTAAGAGATGTTGACCTCAAACATTTAAATCATATTGTGGAGCTGTGAAGATTGTGGCTCTCTTCTGAAATATTAGAACCCCTGGAGTTGTTTCTTTACAAAATCTGATGGCATCGACTCCATCTTACTTGAAAAGGCTTACCCCCGCTAGTTCTGCAGTGCCTGTAGAATGATCATAGATTATAGGTTTATAGGTATGTACTAGGCTAATGAGCACTAGGGCCTTTTTAAGCCTAGCCATGCATCCCAAATCTCTAGCATGTTCTAGTACCCTTGATAAGTGTAAGCAGGGTCTTGGGAGAGGAAACATTTATTTATTAATTATTTATTTACCGGGAGATTCTGACTGGACATAGGTCCTTTTTCAGTGGATGCCTGGGGAGAAAAGCTCCACAGATTGTACATGATTGACATTGGTGCAGGTAGAGTCAATGTCATTCATCAAGCATAACAGTTGGTATATTTACAGTAATAGACAATATTTCTAAACAATAAAAATAACTAAGGTAGACAATATTTCTAAACAAGAAAGTAACTATAGTAGAATAGTAAAAAATGGACTATATTATCTAATAAAAATAATTGCAAACAATAAAACAATTAGGTTGCTTAATTAAAAATAGCATATACATTATCTAACATGAACAGAGTGCACTAACATTAGCAGACTGGGATTAGAATTTGTGGCAGTTAGATAATTTATAAAAGTTAGGATGAGAATGAGAGTGGATGAAGGAGGTGTGGGGGGGGGGGGGTTAGTCTGGATTTGGACAAGGACAGAGCCAGTGCAAATTTAGGTGCAATTTAAGTGCAGTCTTGAAATGACTGCTGGAAGGTAAAGTAGTGATGGAGGGGGGGAGGTTGTTACAAAGTTTGGATATGGCACAAGAAAATAGAGCTTCCCCTGCTGAGTTTTTGGCTTTGTTAACAAGGAGTAGATTTTTGTTGCTCGAGTGTAGGGGTCTAGAGGAGTGGTATGGTTGGAGAAAGGTTTGGAGTGAGGGAATTTTGAGGGGGTGGTTTACAAGTTTGAGTGAAGTTGATTCAGGTGCAGGAGTTGTGGGAGTTCTAGCCAGTTTAATTCTTTAAAGAAGCTACAATGGTGGCTGCGGTAGGAGGCACCTGTAGCAAATTTAGCAGTTTTATTGTAGCAGGCCTCAAGCTTGTTTACGTCTATCTTTCTAAGGTTTGTAAGTATGAGAGATGCATAGAGTAAGGTAGAGATTAGCTGGCAGTTGGACATATAAATTGTAGCTGCTTTGGTGAGGTATTGGCTGGTTCTATATAAGGCACCACGTTTCTTGGGTACATTTTGTATTGTGACAGATATGTGGGTGTCAAATCTGAGTTTGTTGTCAATCTCCATACCAAGTAATGTGGTGTGCTCTGATGGAGAGATGGCCTTTTTGTCTTTGGCAAGAATGCTGAAATGGGGGGTGTTTGGGTAGATTAGGAGGGTAGGAAGATGAGGAGTTTGGTCTTATTAGGGATGAGTAGGAGCTGAGCATTGGATAGCCAGCTTTCAGCAGAAGAGAATGATTCCTGAGTTATTTGTTGGAGTTCTAGTAAAGTGGGGGAGAGCAGATGAGGGTGGAGTCATCTGTGTAAAGTATGAGAGATGCATGTTTGGTGGCAATATGGAGGTTGTTTGTGAAAAGGGAGAATAGCAGGGGGCCAAGGATAGAACCTTGGGGAACACCGAGGGTAACAAGAAGCTGAGGAGATAGGTTATTACCCCAGACAACTGATAGCTGTGGAACCAGTTGGTGGCAGATTGGGAAAAGGAAAGGTTGGGCAGAGTAGAGTAGTAGTAGTTCGTGTGATATCATGTTGAATGCCTTAGACAGATCAAGAAAGACAACAGTGGAGAAGAGGCCATTGTTTTTATGATGATGGGTAGTGTTGGTGAAGGAGATCAAAGCAGTGGTAGTGCTGTGATATGGCCTGAAGCCATGTTGGGTATTACAGAGGAGGTTATTAGCTAGGAGGTAGTTGGAGACCTGGGAGTTGATCCATTTTTTAAGTAACTTGAAGAGAGGGGAGAGAATGGCAATAGGGCGGTAATTGGAAAGGTCTGTGGAGAGGCCACCTTTGTGGAGAGGAATGATGTGGGATATTTTCCATAGAGAAGGTACATAACATTCAGATATGGAATGGTTTATTAATATGGAAATTGGATAAGCTAGGGCATCAGCTGCTCTTTTTAGGTATTATGAAGGGAGATTGTCAGCTGCAAGTTTAGTGGGTTTAAGTTTTGACAAAAGTCTTTTTATGTGGGAGGTAGGTACTAAGGAGAAGTAGAAGAAAGCAGGGGGGATTAGGGTTAGGAATGGGGGGCAAATGCAGGGAAGTGTTGCTTGGTAAGGGATAGTATGGTTTCAGTAAAGTGTTTGTTGAAGGAATCGGCAATACTGGTGGAGGAGGGGGGTGGAAGGCAGGCAGGTGTCAACTTTCCCGGGGCAGAGGATGGAATTAATTGTGGACCAGAATTGCTTAGGGTTTTGGTGAGAAGAGTTTAGGGTAGACTGATAGTATAGGGATTTATCTAATTTTGTTTGCTTTTTGACCTTATTGCGCAGTTCAAGGAAGGATTGTCTATCTGAGGATTCTTTTGTTAGGTGCCAGTGTTCCCAAGCCTTATCTCTGGTTTTCATTAGGATTCTGGTGCTTATTTGTAACCAGGGGGATCTTCTGGTTCTGACTTTGGCATTCATTATGGGGGCATGGGTGTTTAGGATGTTGAGAAAGTTGCTGTTGAAGAAGTGGACAGCCTCACCTAGGTTGAGATATTTCAGTGATGACCAGTTAACTTTCTGGAGGGAGAAGATAAAGGAGTTGGGGTTGAAATTGGTTTTGTTACGGATTTTCCTGTGGGTAATGGGCTTAATATTGTTTGCATGGTGTCTTAGTAGGAAGGTTACAGAGAGGTCACTGAGGAAGTCAGGTAGGCAGCCTGTTAGGTAAGAGTGAGGGGCTTTGTTAACTAAGATCCAGTCAAGTATGGTATGATTGTTTGAGTATTTGTTGATTCAGGTAGGGGATTGGATTAGTAGTGTGACGCTATGGAGATTTAGGTGGAGGGCTGGGTGATTACTATTACAGGATAGCCAGCTGATGTCAAAGTCACTGAGAATGATAGTTTCCTGGGGTAGAGAAAGTTTGGCTCAGCTCATGAAGTTTTCTAGGGGTGGTATATTTTGGCCTGGTGGGAAATAGCATCCTATGATGTTGATTGTTTTCTTTGGGTTTAGCTTGAGGTTGGCGTATTGGACTTCTTCATTTCTTTACTGGGGAGGAGATATGTTAAGAGTTTGGATATTGAGGTGGTGTTTAATCAACAGTGCTACACCACCTCCTCTGGACAGTCTCTCTATGCGAAGGATGTTGTATCCGGGTGGGAGTATTTCCTCATTTCTGATGTAAGGTTTCAGCCAGGTTTTGGTTAGGATGAGTATGTCTGGGGAGTACAAGCTTATGCTGGCATGTGGGTCTTGGAATTTGTTACATATGCTTCTGATGTTTAGCGACATTATAAGGAGGCCAGATGGCTTTTTGTTGATTGTTATCTGAGTTATGGGGCAGTTCTTCGGAGTAGGGTTTGTGGTGATTTCAGAGTTGAGGGGACCAGGGTTAGGGTGGATGTCCCCACAGAGGACTAGTTTGGAGAGGGAGGTCAAGATATGTTTTATATATAGTGTAAAGAATCTGTCATATTTTAGGGAAATTTTATTTTTAAATGTAGTAGGTGTTTGGCAATTAAGTAGGTGTATTGGGAGGGGGGGTAGTGTAGTTATAGAGTGCATGCTTGAGGGAAGATGATGTGATAGTGCAGTGAAAATGGTTGGGCGTTATCATTGTGGAGCCCTGGTAGGATGTGATGTGAGCAAGCAATATGCAGGTAAGTAGCATAATCATGTTAGCTGAAAGCATGATTGTGTAACGTATCAGAACTGAGCTAGGTTGGTGGGAGGGGGTGAGAGAGGAGGGGGAGTTATGGTGGCTTGGCCTAACTGGTTGGAAATTAAGGGAGGGGTTTTAGTTCAAATTAAATGTAGAGGTAGTAGAGGCTAGTGGGGATTGGGGGCAGGGAGGGGAGTGAAGTGAGCAGCAAATGAAGCGGGCTTAAACCCCAGGCTAAGGATTACAGGTAAGTAAGTGTAACACTCATCAGCACTACAATATTTAACTGGATAGGGGAGGGCTCAGCGTTGGTCTGATTGAATGTGTTTGATACTTACAGTATTAAGTATAATGATAATAGCATGTATACTTTTTCTGCTTGATTTTTACTATTTGTTTTTTCTTTTTCAGTTCTTAATTATCCCCAAGGTAGATTTATTGAGGTAACAAGTCCGTAGGTCTTGGTGGGCAGGGGCTATGTAAGCCAGGCAGTAGGAAGGAAGGAACTGTTAGGGAGAGAAATAGGGAACAGAAGTTAGGTGAACAGATTTGGGCAGGAGGGATAGAAAGCAAGAATACAGTAACAAGGGTGTTTCAGTTAGCAATACAATACAGTTCTGTTCTAAGGTCAAGCAGTAACGTATAATATCAAGCTACGAGCTCTGTGCAATATGTCAAACTATAAACAAATATACGCAGATCAACAGTAGAGTCATTGCAGTAATTATATGCAGTTACATTAGACACTTCAGCTAACGGATGCTATAATAATCTTTAGCATGCATGTACGAGTGCAGTATGAGATATAAACATGCGTAATGGTGAAATACTATACTGCATTGCAAAACGCTTATGCATTTACTGCTTCTGCATGATAAATGTTTTCTGTTATGCTAGAGTTATCTGTTGCGCTTACAATACTGCTTGCAAATTCAATGGTACTGCTTCTTTAAGCTTATAGTGCATAGTGGTGCAATACTTATACTTGTACTGCTTGTTAAAACGTTTTCAGCTACACTTCAGTTATCTGCTACAATAATAATATTGCTTACAAACTCAAGGGTACTGCTTCATTAAGCTCATAGTTCTAATTTGGAGTGCTCTACAATTTTTTATTATTCACTCATTTTACTGATACAGTACTGCTACACAAGATTCCATGCCTACATGCAGAATTTCAGTACTCTGTCTGCTGACTAGTACAGATGCTAAAAATAAGAAACTAAAGTAGGACTGACCCAGTGAATAATATCTTTAATTGAGTAATGACAGGGGAACTATGGGGGAGTACTGGACATTTTGGGGACTGAGAAGTCTATATTTTCCTAGATGTTTGTAGGACTGTGACAGACATATTTTAATACTGCACTAGTACAAAAGAGAACAGTAGTGTTCACTATTAATGTACTCGTTTGTATTACTTCACCAGCTAAATTACTATAAATGCTAGGAAGTGTTTCTTCTTCCCCTTATTCATATACAGATCAGTTGCACTTGCATCAACATCTCTGAATTACTTCAGATTTAAGACATTGATAATGGTGAACACTGTAGATAAATTATTAAGAGATGTTCTTTGCTCCTGTTATTTTTAGGTAGCTGAACTTAAATGCTCACCGTCTGCTCTTGAATAAGAATCAGTATTGCTACTCTTTTGGTGAGAGATCCTTTATTATGACCCAAGTTACCCAAGTTTCAGTAGTGATGCAATCATTTGTTGGTGATGGCATGGGGACCCCGGGTATGCCTAACTGCGGAGTTTAGTGAGAGGATCGGGACCATCTAAATATACAAGATAGGCCGTGATACAAATGGTCGCCTGATGACAGGCATTTATTTAATAAGGTAAAAATGCTGTAGCCTTTATTACAAAAGGAGGGGATTTTCCACTCACATGCGAGTCCATTGTGGCTTCCATTGTCATGTGGGTCACTTCCTCGTTTCCGTGTAGGGGGTTAATGCCCATAATAAATTTGTCCTCATTTTTGGAATGCAGTTGAAGGCAAAAAACACAGATGAAGCTGCCTGTAAGATATTTGTTCTGGTTAGCTTTCATCCTTACTGGGGAAATACCCAGGATGGGGAAATGAATGTGGTTTATAGAGATCTTGATATTCGAAAGATGAAGCATATAAAAGAAAAAGTAGAGTCAGTATTTTTAAGATTATTTCTGATTGTTTCTTTTAATGTAAACACCCACAAAGTTAAGTAATATGGCCCTGGTACAAAAAGACCTCTGTCTAATTCAGACTCTCACTGACCTCTGGACTCAATTTAAAATAAAGGGAACCTAATTTTTCTGATGTGTGGTATTTAAAGGCAAAGGCTGCATCTGTGCTCTGTTAGACTTGACAATTCAAGGAACGATACACTGTAGCACTGATGCAGCTAGACACCAGTTTGTCAATTATTTATAATGCACAGATCACTTTGATGCAGTCCCATCAGGACTGGTTCCATGCTTTATGTCTATTTGTTGCTAGGATTGGACCAAGCTCCACAATGGCCCAAAATAAAAAAAAATTAAAGAAGCAAGGAATAGCTAGAGATTTTCCAGCTAGGAACAGGGAACCTAGTTGTAATAATTCAATATATTTACCAATTTATATATGCAGTGAATAATATCTATAGTACTTGTTTTTAATTATATTATACTTGATAACATTTTTAGTGGAGTTCACCATCATCATCCTAAGTAGAGCTTTATGTTCAGCAGAGTAATTAGCAAGTTCTTTGCAGTTTATCGCAACTTCTCACATATCAGAACTTAAACAAATCTGCTTTACTATTTATCGTATGAGTTCTGCAAAGATTAGGATTTTTGGTTCATAACATGCAAGATGACATTTTTATCTTGTATTGC
>NC_056749.1:305360179-305520179 GCF_019279795.1 Protopterus annectens
CTAGTCATAGAAGAAGGGATGTTATCTGATTGTATTTTCTGAAGGGAGTTTGGGGGGGCTGAATTTGTCTGCCACTAGGTTTGCTGTATCTTCTGGTGCAGTATAGGTGGCTCCATTAACATTGAGTTCTGCACAGAATTGTATACTGCCTTTGAGGTTGTAGACATAGCTAAATAATGCCTTATGATTATACTTGGCCTCTGTGACCACATTTGTCTCAGATTTAGCTTTGAGAAACTTTATTTGTCATCTGAGTTGTTATCCCTGATTTTTGGCCTTTTCATCCCCATTATTTTTGGTCTTGTACCTATTTCCTGTCCTACAAGGTTGATAGGTATGATGTATATGTGTGTCTTTGTGTGTGTGTGTGGGGGGTGTTTTTATGAGCTAGAATAAGGGCTAGGTAGGGGGATATATTTAATTTTGTACATGTTTGGCTTTGGTGTGTGTGTGTGTGTGTGTGTGTGTGTGTGTGTGTGTGTGTGTGTGTGTGTGTGTGTGTGTGTGTGTGTGTGTCTGTGTGCGTGTAGGTGTGGTGTGTGTCATGTCTATTGGTTCAGATAGGAAAAAGGTTCTCTGTAAGGCACTGTGTAGAGTTAGGGAAGGGGTAGTGGCAAGGTTGTGGTTAGGATCTGCACACAAGTAAGTAAGACAGGGACACTTTTGAGGATGTGTTGATTTGTTGCTGTAAGGTGTTTATGAAATTATTTAAGCAGCCACAACTGTGAATATAGTTGTTTAAATGCCATTCAATAAATTGTGCAGTTGCAGTCAGCAGGGGCAATTAGCACTGTATAATGGTTGCTAATTAATCCGTGGCTTGCAAGGCTAGACTGCAAGCTATATCAGCAATCTTCTAAGCGGCTGGTGGGACAGTAATAAAGAACAACTGTATGCAGTGGGTCCAGAACAGGATGTATAATATAACACACCTTGTTTGTTTTGAAGATTTTTCTTGTTGTTGTTGAAGAGGTGGGTGCCAGTTGAAAGCACTGATCTATGTACAGCTCTATCGGCAGTATAGCTGTTTCTCCCAAAGGACCGCTGCCTGTCGAATAAGATCTCACATGATGTCAAACAAACCAGTCTACTGTCTTTAAAGTCAACCTTGAAGAGTATATGTTCTTCCATAAATTCACCTCAGACCTGTCTGCCCAGGTCTTGTAGTCATGCAGATTATATTGGCTGGACTCTTAACGGTCCCCTCTGCCTGGACCAAACCTATGAAATTATGAGCCTCTCAAGTAATATAAAGTACTCAGTATAAAACCACAATTACTCAGTATAAAACCAAGATAAAAAATTGCAAGATAGCTCTCTGATATGAACTTAGCAATTGTCAACAATCAACGCATCTTTTCTTTTCTGGTGGAAATAAGTCCCATTCAGAAACAGATCCACAATTAACAGACCATGTTCTACCATTGGTATTTGTAATTTACAGAAGAGTTGACAGGTTTACAGGCCTTTGCAAATCAGATGATTCTTTCATTTGAATTCAGGAATTTTGCACTTCTCTAAAGCTGGATATCTTTTAAAAATGAAGCTGTCTGTATACATCGTGAAAATATTTCACTGATAGTATCATAACACAAGCAGAAAAGCAAATCATTGTTACAGTTGTCACTCTTTTTTTATCACTTGCACACTTTAGATTCTGTCTCTTTAGACAAAAAAATCAGCATGATAGATATAATGTTTATGTAGACAATGCATCATTGTGGGGGAAAATAGCATGTATTCAGCAGACATATCATTCAAATGTTTTCTAACACCACGTAACATATCCTCTGAAATGATAGAAAGGATTGTCATCGTATGATTTCCAGAGAGGGCAGATATAGGCCATCAAACTTCAGGATGATATAAACTATTCATAAACATACATCTCTGTTAAAGTAGATGTTAACATTTTATGTTTTCTGTTGAAGTTTTTATCACCAGACAACCATCACAATTCTTTCTTTTTGTTAGTTGCATATTTTTCTATTTATTAGTGTGTACAAAAATATATTTTTTCAGTTTTGGTGTCCTTATCAAAACATTTTTGTTTGTTTGTTTGTTTGTTATTTATTTAATAGGCTGGCCTTCTGGCTCTTTTCAGCCACAACTGGGACTCACTGAGCAACAGAGAGGCATAAACAAATTCTTAAAGCTGACAAAAAAAATGAAATAAAAATGCACAAACTACTATAACTACAATATACTATATATACTGTGTGTATTTGGTGTATTTAGAATGTTTAGTTACATATATAAATATTTACTTATTTGTGAATAATGGTACATACAATGGGGGAAGTAGCATATTTAGGTTTCTGATGTCATTTCCTGTTGTAGAAAAAGGGCGCCAAATTTTAAACTATTTAACTGTTGTAAATGTGTTTTACTGATTTTGTCTGATGGTTTACTAATGCAGTAAATGAAAAGCACTTAACATAAGATACGACTCTTTCTTTATTCAATAGCCAGTATTGTGCTTGTTTTACAGTAGTTTGTACATTCTTAAAGTTGATTCAATAATCAATTAGAAACATTAAAATTATCAAAGAAGATTCTATACAAATGAGACTATATACAGAATATGCAACTTGGTAATGGACACTAGTCAGCCGGTAGAAGTGTGCAATAATGCATATATGCTTGAGAAGCTGCCATGCACAGTCTCTATATAACAATTATTTGATTTGTAATCATCCCATGGTTACTGCGGGTTATTTAGTGCAAATTAAAGGCTTGTAAGGACTGAAGGTTTTTAGCTACATTTAAGAAATCATTCAAGTTGTTGGACCCTAGACTGGAGAAGACTATTTCATCATTACCTGTCTTGAATTGTGGCCAGGCTAGGGTAAGGTTATCATTTTGACTGCTTCTTAGTGAATAAGCTTGGCCGCTAAAAGGAACCTTCAGTCTAAGCAGTGAACAGTACTTTAGGTTTAATATATTGACCTATACAGTACAGCACCAATCAAGAGTGTGGCCCTACATGGTCCTTATAAGCAGCATAAGCCTTTTGCTAAGTCCCAGTGATGTGTACATAATCCTGCCGATAGTACTGAGTTACATTTTATTGCTTTTGTTGTTATTTGCATTCTACAACTTTGTTCATAAAACTGTTAAATATAACTGGAAATATTTTATTTAAGTTCAAAAGTATAGTTTAAGAAGAAATAGAGTGGTGTCAAAAAGATATCCTCCTTCATCTATGGGTTGATTAATATATGAAAAACAAAGATCTGCAAAGGTAAAAAAAAAAAAAAAAAAAAGTAAATTTAGAGACTGTATTTAAGCATGTATTGAAATACATACTGACATGCTGTAAATCATCATGCAATTCTGTAAATGTCTATAGTAATGTTGACTAATGGCATATCATATTATTTCTTGTCTATGCTTTTTGTTTAGAACAGCAACGTGTGGATTTCTGACCCCTATTTTATTTTGCACTATTTTACAATATGCTACCAAGAACACACACTGTGTGTTCATCTCTAGTAACTAAAGGGTTTTATGAATGTGTATGACTCATACCACATCCGTAGAAACATATTCAGTTTAACTGCACCAATAAATATGGGGAACATATCTTCCTGAAAAGAATCTGTAGTCATTTTACACTTGTCATAATGTTTAAGAAGCTCATTCATGTGAGTCTCTGCTAGAGAGACTTGTCACGAGCTAATGTAAAGCCACTCTAGAAAGCACATGAATATGTAGTTGCTAGTACTGGACTGAATATATATTCTGATTATCACATAGCAGTTTGTAAAATACTTGCCAGTCAAGATCAGGAATGCTAATCAAGCCTGAAAGTAATCAAAGTATACTCTTAAGTGAGGAATTGTTATAGTTTACTTTTCTGGCCAAAGTTACAAAAAGAAACAAAATCAGACTGCACTTCATTCTTAACAGAAAATATGCATTAAGCATAGAAATGTGTGGGTATAGGTTTTGCAGGCTTAGAAAATATACATACATAGTGCACACTTATGTTTCACTTTCTATACATTTTGCACAGAAAAATAAATAACATAGTGATTGATGTCAGTTGGTTGATCTAATGTATGTTATGAAGAGATCTAATTTAAAATAAAGTAACTTTGTCAGACAGACAGACACACACACACACGCACGCACGCACGCACACACAAACACACACTGAAGTGAATTTAGATGGATTGGTCAAAAGCATTTTATTGATAAAACACTTCTCACATTATATAAAATAGCAGATTGCTGTTTGCATGGATATATCCGTCACAAAAAATAAATGCAGTTTCCCTAGGGTTGTTTTAATGTCTCCTGACACATTTTGTGTCAACCTCAGTGAACTCTTTTGCTAAACAGTAAAAAGGTTCCCATTGATATTGTATTTAGTTTTTTTTTTTTTTCTGAAATTAAGAGTTTTTTTGTATTCATTTCACTCATACATAAAAGCATATGGGTATGAAAGTGCCAGTACCTTATGAGGTCAAGAATTTGCAGCTGTAGAACAGATGGGTTACAGAAAAAGCTTTAGACCTGTTATGCTTCTAATTTAGAATTGCTGTAAGCTAACCTAAATTGCAGTCTAAATAGCAACTTCATCTGCTGATCTGTGACTAGTGAAGTTTGTTCCCATTCCTCCTTAGTCAGGCTGACCTGCTCCTGAGTGTGATACCTTCCATCAGTGCATTGTTTCCCTTCATTTTGTTCTGATTTCCCATGAGTTCTTATAAATTAGGCTTGTGCTCCAATAACAAGTGAGATAAATTAAATCCACAGTAGATCATCCCTGCTCCACGTGGTGAAAATCTGAGCGTATAGACTCAAATTAGTCCAGACATTGCTTGTCAGGGATAATCAATTACTGCTCATACTTGGTGCTCAACTGGTATATTCTTGCATCTGAGGATTAATCAATATGATATTAGTTTGGTCTTTGCCACAGATGAACTATAACTGGAAGCCCCCCCCCCCCTAAAAGTGCCAGTACTCCATTCCACTGTATACATTTGTAGGAACTGATTATTCTGAAATGTTACAGCATCCCTTGCCACAATTCTCCAATTCTTCTTCCCTCTGATCCCCCTAACACAAAGCTAATGACCTACTCCAGCAAATATGTATTCCACGGGTAGTTATTAGGAACTGGTAGGTTTCTAAATAAAGAAACATTATGGGGTATTACCATCACCAACAATACCCATGTTATACCAAAGATTGAATGTCCTTTGGTCAGTTTTGGCAGAAAATTATTAAGTAGAATTGTGGTTAGCCTTGTGAGATTGTACTCCATCATACTGTCAAAACTCAGGTCGATCTGTAATTTTCGTGCTTCTCAATATCTTTAAACTTCATTGTACTGTTACATACACAATACAACTAATTTAGCAACAGCACCACAGACAGACTGCCAGAAAGCTTGTAAATGCACCTTTTTTGGCAGCGCAGCTACATAGCTGCATGCAAATTAATAGAAAATATTTTTCATAAGATAATCCCTTAATAAAATTATGGAGGTATCTAGCGGTTAACACAGAGGACTGAGGCTATCAGCTGTTAACAATCTGCTTTCAGAGATATAAGGCTCGACTCCTTCAACCTTAATATGCCTACTGTGTGATATTGTGAACGCCACTTAAAACAGTCTGTGACGATTGGGGAGAGATGGGCAAAGGTTGCCAGCCTAGTCAAATAGAATTTGATACATAATTCTATCAAATGTATAAGTAAATGTAAAATACAGGCTTGTGTTTTTAAATGAAAGAAAACACTGTAAAATGTGAACTTCAAGTTTGTTGCAACATTGCCATCTGCTGTAAGGAAAACCAAGCCAAGTATTTCAAATGTGTCTTTTTAAGTTGAAAAGATCTTATGAATCTCTTTAATGTTTTACAGTTTGGCTCCAGGGTGGCTGGATGAAGATTTCATGCCCATTGTTTTAAGGCTAAAGTTTATGACTAGAAATTGGATGTGAAAGGTGCTTTATTGCTCTGGTTTCTGCTAGCATATACATGTGAAATGTTTTGTATTGTTGCAAGTTTTTGAGGAGGTGTTAGATTGCTAAATAATGCAGTCTGTGGACTGAGAACTCAGACCAGGTGTTAAGATGATGCAATATGAATACTGGGAAAACCTAAGTGTCAAAATGATGTAATTTGGGATGGCCTTAGAGACATGTTTGTTAGTAATGTTTAAATACTATTTCTCACACGAGACAAAAAGCATTTTGACTTTGGACATCTAACTTATCAGCACTCTGCCTTATGCTCACATGTAAGTTTTTAGCATTGTATTTCTTGTAGGAATAGTTAAAGGTAGTAAAGATTAAATAGGTATTTTTCTTTGAAATCAGACCTGTCCTACTGTATTATTTTAAGTTTCTGTGCGATCTCTGAACTCTTAGATATTGCTGTGGTGTAGTAGTTTTCTCTTGTGTTTTAATTATTTATTATTAAATATTTTTAAAACCTTCTACCTGTGGCTGATTTGTGTAGAGATAAGCTCTAGAGTACATTGCATATTTATAGAGTTTATTATAATAGGCCACTCTAAAGTAAGCCTCGACTGTTAGTCATACTACCATTGAATATTAATATTGCACAGTAATAATTAGACACCCTTTTAAGGGCCTTTTAGTAGCTAATGTTATTAACCAGTGGTGGTAGTAATTACTACTATATAGTCTGGGTAAAGGGGCACAGTCGGAGAATCCGTGTCAGCTTTTCCAAGGAGTGTCTGTGAAGTTGTATAAATACTTATCTCAAAGTGTGTGTGTGTGTGTGTGTGTGTATTGTGTCAGCAGGGACACAAAGCATTGGTTGGACAGGGAGGGTACTGGAGGTTTTAGCTTGCCCAGTTAGGCTGAGATCTGGACCCTATAGCTGTGCCAGTGGGGAGTCTTATTGGGGACCTGGTGAGTAAGGGAGCAACCAGCTCCAGACTGACTGTGATCTCTGTGTGCACTTAAGGGAAATTGTACTTTGCTGTGTGCATTAGTTATCCTTTCCTCTTCTATGAGACAACCTCCTTGGTGGTAGTGGTGAGGATCGCGGCTCCTTGATTGCTGGGCCAGGGCACGGTCATCACACAGTCCTATAGGGCATTTGGAAAACTGAGGATGTCTCCTCAGTGGTTTCCTAGAATTCATGTGTAGTAAGTAGCTATGAACTTATGTAAAGATAATGTACTACTGAATACAGTTATTACAACAGTTAAATTCAGGTACAGATGACTTGCTTGCAAGAGATAAAAGAAGGACCTTTGTTATCTGGAACACCAGATTCATAACAATGTTGCACTCAACCAAGAGCATCCTTAAGCACTTGCAGAATGCTTTGACTTTTCTAAAGAAATTATCATTACAAATCTGGCATAGTCTACAAAGATTAAGAAAAATAACTGTTGATCAAAGAATATCTGAGCGACCTGGATCTGTGGTACAGATTGATAAAACCTTGACCGTGATCCAGATTGATTGATCAGTTTTCCTGTCTTTGGGGAGCTGGCAGGGAAGAATGGATTTGAGATGTCCATTTAAGGTTGGTACGTTAGTGGAAGGAGAATTGCTACATCTGCTGCAACTATTGAAAGTGGTGATCATAGCATGCAAACGATAAATGATATGAATAAACAAAAATGATAACTATATACACTATTTACATTTTAATGAATACAAAGATACTGACATTCCCTGCTGTTTCCAAATCAATTCCATATCATATTGAAGATTACATCAGCAATTTTGGATAACAACAATAATTTCTGAACATGCAAACACTAAAAAAATATTATTTGGCAATCAAGCCATTCCTGTCTTGGGAAACAGAGAAGTTTTGATCTGCATTCTTGAATGAATATAGAATATAACCAATATGCTTACATTGAAAACTTTCCTTGTTTTCTTTGGACATATCCTTTTTAGATTTACAGACCTTAGCAAAGGGTAATTTTATTATGTTACCAAAATACCAAATTGCCATAGTTGTCCACACCATGTTTAGTGAGGTAAAATGGCAGTAGGAGATTCCCTTATCCGGTATAGCTCCCTAACGTAATTGTGCAATAATTACTGACCTTAGGGTTAGGGTGTGGGTTAAGGTAAGTGCATATATAATAATACATTCATATTTATTTTGTTTGGGTAGGCAGTACGCAGTGAGCGGTGGAGTTGGCCAACTATGGCAATTCGATGTTTTGAATTTTGCGCTTAAGGACATTCGGTGTTCTTGCGGTTCACTGTGTATGTATCGGTCTTTTGGGATTTGTGTAACTGAGGTTTCAGCATTCTAATATAGACCCTTACCAAACACCTGCATGAGCATAAAAGTATGTACAACTGATTGACACGGTGCTGTGGGATCCAAGGACATCCAATTGTCATAAAACAAAATAGATTCAAAGCTAGAAAACTAGATTAGAAAAACTAGAAAAACTGTCACTAACTAACTAACTATATATATATATATATCTTGGCTATAAGCTGTGTTAGAAAAAAAACATTCTCTCACCTCTTCCAAAGAAAAACACAGATCTGTGTTCACACCACTCATGTCAAACCATAATACCAACCAAATTAGTCTTCATAAAATAAAAGAATGTGGAAAGAGGGGCTCCTTTTGAAGAAGTAAGTAGCCCCCTCTAATACTGCCCAACAGGTTGCCAAATGGCAGGCTGTTCCCCACATTCCTTTGGGAATGCAGTACTCTGTCTTCCATAGGAAAGCATCTGTCAACCCTCTATTAACTCCTTCAACAATAAGTAAGTATGCAAGTTGAATAAATCTAAACCAGTATCCATCACATGAATGCCATCTGCTCTATGGTTCAGGATTCCAAAACACAAAAGTGGAGCTGCCCTAACTACTTTGTGATTGACAAGCCATCTGATGCTTTAAAATGCATTGCTTTAGAGCTATCTCAAGGCAAATTCCTATAGTTCTTGGAAACATCTGCTTAACCAGGACAAGTAACTGCACAGGGCAGTAACCTCCTTGTAGATATTTTTCTTATGTCATTACTACTTAAGTGAATAACACTAATTTTTGAGATCCATAATGCTGCCTGTAGCACAACAAGTTTAGGTAATATCTGGATCCAGAGCTTCCCTTTTTTCCCATTCTGAAGAATGAAGCCCTAAAGATAATCTACCAGGCCCTAAAGATATTCCTCCAATCCTTACCACTGTCCACTAGACAAAAGAATGTTCTACAATGAAGATCTAATTAGATCATCTAAAATGAACAACAACCTTGACCAAAAACTCTACCCACCAACTTTCTAATATGATGCAGAAATGCATCTGAAGACCGCTGCCCAACTGTCTTTGTTACAAGATTTACCTTCTAAAGCCAAATTAGAAGCACTAAAATTATTGAAAGAATAAACCTGAAAACCTCTCAGCCATACTCTCTACCTGTTTATGCTGGCTTCCCTGATCAGTCTCAGAATTCTGCATATATAGCAGTATGACTGAATCTGAATTGTTCTCATTCTTCCAGTAGAGTCTATCCAAGAAATCACTTACCTGAAATGCAATTTCATACAGAAATACTGACAAAGTCATACACAGCACATACGTGTCATAACTATGCTACATCATGTGCAACCCTTTTAATAGTAACCACAGCAGCTGTCTACATAAAAAGAGTCTCGTATCAGCAGCTAAACCCATTGATCTTTCCCATTCTTTCAGCATTTCCAATATCCACCAATGCTTGGTTGTGTCATTCAAACCCACAAACTTAGCCACCATACTATGATTGGCCAAGTGTCCCTTTACTGTACTCACTGCTTCAGTAAATTCCTTTTGTAAGCTACATACTAAGCTATTAAAATAAGTGAGCACACTCTCTCCTGTCTATGAAACTGATGTGCAAATGATACAAATCCATCCACAGCTTATATGTATGCACTTCTTGTAACCATAGCCTAAAACTGTTGCTCAAGCCAAGGCGTTACACACTGCCAAGATTCCAAATCTCTTTGGCCACAGAAAATGGATGCTACTACACCTCCAGCACCAATGCCTAAAACTTGTGGAAGTTAATCTGCAGACTTTGCAAAAAGCTTCCTCAGTGCTGATTGAACCAATCCAGACCCTTTTCATGAAAACATGCAATGCAGCCCAACTCTCCAAGAGAGAGTACACTTTTTTTTTAACATATCTTGATAAAACACTCTAGCCACCCATCTCAGCATCCATTCTAAAAACACAATGTCTTTCATGCACTCCATTAACCATTCTATTGTCAACCATCTCCCTTTAAAATAATCTGCCATTCCTAAAACACCAGCTGCATTAGTATAAATATGCAAATAATTCAATGCCACCAACTGGCTTTGACAAAAATGCATGTTGTTAAATCTATAAAGAAAAGAATACCAAGTAGACAGATCCTACTTAACAGGTTTTGGTACCCTGAATCTGTCGTGTTTCCATCTTATCTTCTTCAGTACGTTCACTACATATCAACTAAATCTACTTCCTGGTGCCACCAGGCAAAGTTCAAGTACTTTGGTCTTTTTTGGGTTAAGCATGGGTTGTGAGTTACAAAGTCATGTTTCAGTGGCTGCTAAAGCTTCCTGCATAATTTTTGGCAGTATACCACATTGTCAGATGTGCATGTGAGAGTGAAATCATTGCCTTATTGTATTAGGGTGGCCTGTTTTGTGGAAGTATAGAGAGTGTTGGTGAAAATCTTAAAGAAGAGGGGACCAAAAATAGAGCCTTGTGGTACACCGATGGTGACTGGGAGGCAAGGAGAGAGCGTAGAGTGCCATTTTGCTGACTGATATCTATTGGACAGGTAGTTTTTAAACCACAGAAGGGTGAGCTGACAGAGAGCTACTGAGGACATTTGAAGAAGAAGTTTGCTGTGACAAACTGTGTCAAAGGCTTTAGACAAGTCTAGAAATAAGGAAGAGACTAGTTTGCCAGTACTATAGAAATGACAGAAGCCATATTGTGTAGGGGATAGGAGTTCTTCCTGCAGGATATAGTTTAGCAATTGTTTTTGAATACATTATTCAAGTATTTTGCAGATTCATGTCTGTTGAATTTACTCCTTTGTGCAGAGGGGTAATGTGTAACTTTTTCCAAAGAAAGGAAATGTGGGATTCCTTGATTGACCTATTTATCGGGATTGAGACAGGATGAGCAATGCTACTGGCTGCTATTTTTAGTTACTCACTTGAAAGGTCATAGGCTGAAAAAGGCCACAGTTTGTTTAAGAGAAGTTTTATATAGGCTATAGGCACAGGTTTGAAGGTGAGAGTGGATGTGGTGATATATGGCTGTTGGGGAGGGTTAGGATATAATGTTGAACAATCATTGGTTAGAGATGCTATACTGTCTATAAAATATGAGTTGAACTGTTTTGCACTTTTGAGTTGGTGAGTTATCAGAAGAGGGGTTTGGGTTGAATTTTTGGCCGGGATTTAAGAATTCTTTAATGGATGTCCAACAATTTTTAGGGTAGTGTTTAGTATTATTTTGAAAGTTAATGTATTTTTTTTGTCTTCAATTATTTGTTTATTTATTACAATTGTGAAGCATTCTGAAGTTTTCAAGATATCGAGGTGTTTTATATTTTTGTCATTCTTTCCATGCCTTTTCTCTATCTTGCATTAGGATTCTACTTATTTTAAACAGCCAAATTGCATTATTTGTTTTCAGTCTATTCCTTCTAGGAGGTGCAAGGCTATTAAGGACATTTATAAAAGTTGTATTGGATAAACTTGGAAAGGTTATATTTTATAAATATGCTGTTTAACTTGATGTGTGAGCTGTCTAGTCATATAGATTGGAAGATGATCACTGAAAGGGTCTGACATTGTTCCTGTGGTGGAGTATTTGCTAGGGTATGATACTAGGATCCAGTCTAACAGAGAATTTGATGTCTTGCTATAATGTGTGGGGCTGTTAATTCATTGTGTGAAACCATATACGTTCATGCTAGATGTAGGGCAGTTAGAGTTTATGTCCAACCAATTAACATTCACATCACCTAGTAATATTTTTTTGAGGAAATGTTAAGGGTATCCACTGTAGATATCTTCCAGTTTTTTTAGGAAATCAGTAAGAAGCTCTGCTGAAATTAATTTTGTTGTTGTTTTGCTGTAAAGGGGAAATGTACTAGGTATTGGGAAATATTAAAGCAAGACCACCACCTCTCTTCTTTATATGGTCATAACGGATGAAATTACAGCCAGGATGTATAACTTCAGAGTCGTTTATGCTGGGTTTAAGCCAAGTTTCAGTTACAGCAAGAACATCAGGCTTTTGTTGGGTACTCCAGGCATATAGTACAACAGTTTTATTTCTTACACTTCTAACATTTTTTTGCAGAAAAAATTAAATCATCAGAGTTGGGAATTGGCTATTTTTGGGTTACAGAAGTGTGTGGGAGAGTATTATCATTGTGTTCATTGTGATAGGTCGGAACAGGATTAGGGTGAATATCTCCCCCTAGAAGGGATTTTTAGTACATTGTGGAATAATGCATACTTGTTTTTTGGAGACAATTCTTGCACTTAATTCTGTTTTGGTTTGAGTTGAAGTGCAATTAATATCTAAATATTATTTATATTTATATCTGCGGGATAATGTCTAAATATCTAAAATTAACCGCAGCTGTTATTGCCTTCCTTTTGTCAATACTTATAAACTGCTCTATAGCAGAACAATATGTTGCAGCTATTTGGAAAATTGCATATACTACATTATTACACAAAGGAAGCAATTCAACAGAATTAACAAACTACCGGCCCATTGCTATACTTTCACAACTTTCTAAAATTCTGGAAGGATGTAGCAACTATCAACTTCTTAAACACCTCTTAAACAAAAATCTCCTCTCATTGTCACAGCATGGATTCTGACTATACCATAGCACTACTACAGCTCTTGTAAGTTTCACTAATACTATAAATAAATTCAGAGATAATGGCAAAATAGTGTCTTCAGTCTTTTTGGACATGTCTAAAGCATTTGATACAGTTTCCCATCCTAACTTACTGTCCACTCTGAATAATCTTAATATCAACCCCGATGCTGTTAACTGGTTTTAAAGTTATCTATCTAGCCGCCATCAAGATGTGAAATGGAAGCAAGATCTATCCACACTCCTTCCTGTTACACTTGGAGTCCCTCAGTGTTCAATCCTAGGGCCCCTCCTCTTCAGCATATTCATAAATTATATTAATACTGCCTCCTGTCAAGCATCTATCAGATGATTCATCCCTCACATGTGCAGCATCCACAATAACTCAACTTCTTACAGTCACACAAAAAGGCTTCTCTGATATTGAAACGTGGCTAGCAAACTAGCAATTCATTCTCAACCCTAATAAAACTAAATTTATGATCTTTCATCCATCTAAACCTACTAACCTCCCAGCTAACTTTTATATCACTGCCAGTAATAATACTAGGATTTTCCCAGATTCCCAAGCAAAACTATTAGGCGTCATAATTGACAACAGACTAAAATTTGACATACACATTTCTAACATAATCAAAAAGGTTCACAGGAAAATGGTAACAATGTCTAGAAATAAAAAAATTCTTAACAGACACTACAAGAAATGCCATAGCTAGAACCCACCACTCTCCTCACTCTAATATGCATCTCCCATACTTACCAATCTCAAAAAGTCAAAACTAAGTAGTCATGTTACAATAAGATTGCCAAATTTGCAACATATTCCATACATTCAACCCATCTTTGTCAATGCCTCAAAAATCTTTCTTGGTTGGAACTGTTTCATGTTATGAACCACAACCAATTAATAATGGCTCACAAAATAATGCACAATCCTGACAATGTACCTTCCCCAAAAAAATCTTCTACAACCCTATTCTAGCATTCATAATCTTTGATCATCTAACAAAGACTTAAGCAGGCAACTCTCTTTACTCCAGCTTTGTTGCCAAAAATTTGAATACCCTTCCACATAGTATTAGATCCATACGTAATCTTAATCATTTCAAAATATCTCTCAAAAGACACTTATTTGAATCCTGGCTTTGCATATGTAACACTCCAGGTTAATTATTAACGTAGCATTACTTATACAATTTCACTGTATGTACTAACTCTGTTAACATATCCCTTCTAACAACACTACTTCTCTATAAGTAGTTACATTCCTAACTGCAGCTCTCACCATGGAAGTATTATTAACTATGCACTACTTTGTCTAAGTGATTCTCCCTACTTAATTAATATATTTGTTTATATTCAAGTGTTTAAAGTTCTATTTGATACTATGTATATATTTTTGTTTGAAAATTTTTATCCTGTAAATGTGTTAATACTCATTTTTTTTTTTTTGGTTTTGCTTTTTTTGTTGTCTATAATTTCAATTACTTGATGTGATGACTTTGTATATAAGCTTAAGCTGGAGCTTTTCTCCTCGGGCCTTCACTCAATGTACACTGTCCCAGTCGGACCATCCCGGTAAACAAATGTAAAATAAAATAAATTTAAAAAAATGAATTTGGTGTGGTGCAATATTAAATAGGTTTGGTGCAATGTGTGGAGAGTGTAATGAGGAAGTATGGATAGGTGATTGGGACAGAGTTAGAGAGATGTTGATATATATTACTGAGTTATGGTAGGTGACAGATGGCACAGTAGGAGGACAATAATAAATAATAACCTGAATAGTAGCACAGTTAAGTACAGGAATCTGTATTTTATAGATGTCAGGTATTGGGGAAGTAGCAGTGAAAATGGAAAGAAGAAGGAGGAGATTCACTGATGTTGGATTATGAAAGGTGGAAGAAGGTAGGTAAGGAGAGGAGTATTTTCTATAAAAGAAGAGAGGTAGGTTGTCCCAGTATCTACTCTGGAATGTAAGGTATAGAGGGGTATTAAGGGCTACGATATAATGATATAGTCAGAATAAGAAAAATGAAGGTTTATTTGGGAAAGAAAAGGATACAATGTGGAATAGATAGGTACTATTAGGGAGGGTGTGATTATAAATGGATATAGTGCAAAGCAGTCTGGGAAGGAAAAAGATAATTTGGAATAGGGCTAAAACTTAAAAAGAGATAAAGAAGAAAACAAGAAGCAGAAGTATATGCATAGAAGTAGTACGGCCATTTGGGGAGGGCTTTACTCTGAAACTCATGCTTAACAAAGGCTAATCTGCTTCTTAAATTGGAAGAACCCAAAACATGGACTCTCTGTCCAGCATTGCTAACCATGGATTCTTGAATCCTTGAATGACTTTAACCACATAATGCAAAGAAGCATAGTAGACTCTTATATTAATACTGTCTGTATCATCATATATGATAAAAAACTGAATTAGCCAAAATTCCCTGGGTCTCGTCTTAGGGACCAAGTCCATAGATCAACTCTGAAAGACCAGTAAATGAGGGGCAATAAACGGGCCTAAAACCATCTGTGCCTAAACCTTCTTATCAAGAAGACGTTGAACTATATCTTATCTTCCTTTGGCAGACTTCAAATTTCTATGAAATTTCCTACTCCCTTTCACATTTGACCTGACAAATATTGAAAAAAAACCCTGCAACAACTCATCTGCCTCCACCTTGATGGTGTAATTCTGAAGAAGCACCTCCAAAATTCCTATTTTGAATGGGGAATGTGTCAAGCAGCCTTCCAGCATCTCCAATAAAGAGACACCTTTGCTCCATGAAAATTGCTGCCACATCCCCCCGACTCTATAAAGCTGAACTGTTGTCTGGTTGCATAGCCAAAGCACCTCCAGATGCCCCCCCCCCCCATGCCAGTATCTTGTCACTCCATGTGATTCCCTAATTTCTGAGAAAACATGCATGAATTTACAGGAATACCTAGCACATCTCCCTACAATAAAAACCCAGCAAGCTGTGCCCTCCTCACCACTGCCTCTACCCTGGGCTCTGATCTGACCACCAACCTATGTAACACTGTAAATCACAAAAACAGACTAAAATGTCCAGAATATCACAACAAGCCACAAGAACTGGAACTTAAAGTGAAAACATGAGGCACAAATTTTAGCGTAAACAAAAATAAATTATTTATGCTAAAATTTGTGCCTCTTGCTCTCAGTTTAAGTTCCAGTTCTTGTGGCTATGTAACATTGTCCCATACAAGGTGTTGGCATTCCTGATTTCCAAGAACAGGGACTTGTCCGCTGCTTTCAAATGATCATGCCACATCAAGTATTGACACCACTTAAATGATGTACCTCCATGATTGCCAGAAAATTTGCCAATAAAGTGAGACCTACTAAAGCATCTTTTTTAACATGACTGGCATCATGATCACATGGCTAAATGCCCAGTTATCTCATGTCCTGTCCCTAAACCAGCCAGGCTTTCACTCACTTATGTCCTCCAAAACTGTTGTTAGTTCCTTCATTCCTGGTGCTTGTCCTTCCAAAATCCCCTGAGCTTCATCTGCAACCATGAAACTCACCTTTCCAAATTTTCTCATTCAAAGACTCGGGAATATGAGACATTAAATAACATCTGTCCTCTTGCTGAAAAGGCTTGTGTATGCTTTTTCCACCATTAGATAGGCCTTTCAGCTAAAACACAGCCAAATTAATTTTGGCACCCTTCATCCAAAGGGTTTGAACCAAGAAGTAAATATCTATATAGTTTGATGGTTTACATAATCTTTTGGAAACGCTGTGTAATTAATGTAGTGTTTGTTGTGGGCTAATACTTTGTGATTTATTTTATTGTGGGGAGTGCTCTATTGATTAAAGCAATTTAGCAATTATGTAATTAAGATGGGTATAAAAACGTGATGGTATGGTATGAAATTTATTCCCATGAAAGCATTCAGCTGAGGTACCAGGAAGTACCATTACATTTTCCAAAACTACCATGGGTCTCCAGTGTGGATTTTATTTGTGGAATATTTTTTGCCTCAGCATATTCTCAGCTTTGTGTTTTTTCATTTATTACATTTGAATAAGCCCTTCCAAGAGAGGTAAAAGAAATTCAATAATCAATGAGCTAAGAATGATTTCTGCATGAAAAATGTTTATTTCTTGTTTCATGGTGGTGCTGTTCTACATTGGTTCTAAAATAGTTAAACATTAGTGAGACCAGTGGCACATTGTGCATTCTGTTTCTTTTTAAGTTTGCTGAAATCATGAAAAAGGTATAATTTTTGATTGTTAGCCAGACTCAAAGAAGCCTTTGACGCTGTACATCAAATGCATGGCAGAAGGAAAATTCAGATGGACTGCTGAGAGATGGACTACCGCTGAAGTGCTGAGTACTGGAATTGTATTCATAAATATGAGAAATGTATACTAAAAAAGGAGGTGTTTTTTGAGGTGAGGAGGTCTCAGAGATGATAACAGGAGTGAAGTTTTACATCCCTCAGTAGGAATGGTGAAAATATATATTTTTTTGTGTTGTAAGAATGGAGATCGGGGGCATCACACCTCTTATATGGAAAAGTGTCTGATGATTTGTGAGCAGTGTGGCAGAGTGACGTGTACAATATGAGACCAATACATAGATAGATGGATGGATGGATAGACAGATAGATATAGATAAACTCATATCTGTGTCCTGTATTAAGGATCCCATGCACCTGTGAATGTAGCTCTTCTCAGTGTGACCAGTGTGAACTGACTGTTATGCATTAGTGGCCACTGCAGCACAGTGACATTCTGGATAGCCTTATTATCCTTACCAGTTTGTGTGTATCATTTCACATGCAACAGTTCTACATGGATCTACTAGGATCTTTCTTTATTTCATTATATCCATGTGTGTGTTCTGTTCCCCTCAGATTTCTTCTATGTTCAAATGTGTGCAAGTGAGTTTTTTGTGGCTTTTATGTGTTTTTGGCTGACTGCTATGATATGCACTATTAATGTATGAAAACTACAACAGTAGCTCCTGCTCTGTTGCCCTAGTGTGGATGTATTTATTGTGAACTGCAATCTTTTTTAACCATTTTCTGTCAGTCACATCAGCTCTTCGAGGTTTTTTCCCCCTTGACTCAAAGCAATGGATTAATGAAAAATCACATTTTTCTACAGTTAGATACAAATTACTGATAATGACAGATGAGGATATTTCTATTAAAAATGCTTAACACATATTATTGCAGATAAACATAATATGATTTGCTGTGAGAATGTATGAATATTAAACCTTTATCAAGTAAAATTGCACAAACCTTAGTCAAGACGTTCTGTTATTTATATGCTTTACTAAGAAAGTTGTGTGTCAGTCTTCAGGAAATAAACTCAATTTTAAAATATCCAAATGGTAATGACACTCTTAGAATGCAACTTTTAAGGAGGAAACGTATTTAAGACAGTATTAGTATTCATGACAAGCTAATCAGGAATTCATGTCTGGAGCATTTCTCTCTGGGCCGCCACTGAAAATTGGCTTTGTTCCAAGTTAGACTTTCCTGGTTAACAAATGTTAAATAAATAAATAAATAAATGTCAGACTGATATGTTTGAAACTAAAGCAAAATGGAAGCAACCAGTTTGTGCTAAGTTAGGCATTGCAACTCTAAATTACATTATTTTACATTTTCCCAGGAAAAGAGCACTTATTCATTTAAATGATACATACATACAGATAAATGAACTGCTTAAGTTTTATGAAATGTAATTACAACTAGTTACTTGTATTTATTACTGAATACATGCAGCAAAAAGTGATAAACACATCTTTTAAATTGCAGAATGAGCTCCAGTGTAAACAAGGATAGATGAGGCTTTCCATGTTGTTGCATATTTAACAAGAGTAATGACATTATGTCTCCACTGGCATGCACTAAATTTGCAAACACGGAGGATAATGTAGGAATTTATTTGAATGTGACTGCAGTAAGAAGCTAATGGTGCAAAGTTAACATGCCAATAAACATGGATTTATTTCTTTTATTTTATTAACAATATATAATGAATGTTTAGAGATCTGTAAGAGTTCTCTGTAGTTCACTTAAGAATGTTTTGACAGGATTTTAACTGTGTAGGTGCAAATTATATATACCTGAGCTCATTAAAATCTTGACAGTGAAAAGAAAAAACTGCAAATGAGTTTCCAGCCTTTGTTGAAAATGAATGCAGTAAAAAGTAAGGGTCTGATTATGACACTGTCCAGAAGATGAAATATAAGTGCACTCTTTACAGTGAGCAAATGTTAGGAAGGGCCTACTTTGTTCAGTGGATCACATCTTTATATGACAGAAACATGGGAAAAAGAGTATGTATCTAGTTTTTCCCCTACAGAGCAACTAAAAGCATAATGGAGTGATTAGGAGAGTAACTTCACTTTATGGGCTAGAAAAATATTACATCTGCAGAAAGGAAATAACTGCAGCAGATAAGAGGAGCCAAAGTGGAAAGGTTTCCAGTGAAGACAGTTTGTTGAGCAAGCCAAGAATTAAGAGAGTTCATGGAGCTATGGATATTGAACTAGCTTTCTAGTTAAAGGGTTTAATAATCTATTTAATTCACTCATTTTAAATAAGTGACTGAATGAAATAACTAATACATCTTAATGAAACATTATGGCATATGAGACAAAACTGAATAATTTATTTGACAAGACAGCTTTACCAGTGGCATTGTGGTAAGTAATATGTATGTGTTTCTATGCACAGTAGGCTAACATATGTATAAATTACCAAGAAATATAGAATGTGCATTAGCATGCTTGATGTAGCAAACTGTAATTGAGATCTGAACCAATCAAAGCACGTGCACAGATTTTTTGGTATGATGGTGCAAAGAAGGGAGTTAAATGGTATAAAGAGAGTTAAATTGATATACTTCCCTTGTGTTGAAGACTGTATCAGCATAATGGTAAAGTTAGAAAATGTGGACAACAACCCAGGTTTGAAAAGAAATTAAAGTCATAAAACATGTCATACTTCAGGTGACAAAAGCAAAAAAAAAACATATTAAGACATTTAAATATTTGAGAGTAAGCATAAACAATGTCATATGAACTTTCATGCAAGTAGATATTTCAGGTTAATTGTTACAAATTCAAAGCAAAAAAAAAGTATCTTGAGTAACATGAAAAAAAGTTCTCTTCAGATGGCTATCATAATCTACTCAAAAATTCTGACAGACATCCAGAATTCTGAATTCTGGTGGAAAAGGGGGCTGCCTATGATTTCTAACTCCTTACATGATTCCTACATGCTTAAATGTGCAATATGTGTATAACTTATTCATTTTTTTCTTTCCATGGATACTATGCAGTTCTTACTGATTGTGAAGAAGACTGGACCCAGTCCAAATGCTGTTTTAGAATTGCAGTGATTTCTTAAGTGAGAAGAACATCACTTACATTTGATGCAATGTGATGCACAATCACTTTTTATTGTTTGCTGACAAAGGACAATACAGCAAACTCACTATGCAGGAAAATAATTTGAATTAGCCAGAGCAGATGTATAGACACCAGGCATAAAATAAAGTTTTCAAATTAACCCTCCATTTTCTTTTTGGTTATAAATGATACCCCTTCTCAAAAGATTTAATCCTGCACCTCAAATAAAATTGAAAAAAAAATCTATTATTTATTTTTCCACATTACTTAGATACATGTAAACTCTGTGTATGCCAATTTTCCAAAACACAGGTATTTAACATATATATTTTCTTAAAGAAAGTTAAACTTTACCCTAATGGTCTCAGTTTCATTACATTATTATATCTTCCATTTTTTCATTGTTATCTTACTTACTCATTTTCACAAAAATCTTATATTTAGTATATTTGATTCTTTGCTATTATAATACATACATTATAATACTAAAGAATCAAATATACTAAATAAGAGTTTTTATAATTTAATATAATTTATTTTTCTTAATTTACTACATTCTTTACTTTTAGCTTTGTTTAATTTTCCCAGTTTTTACTATTACATAATTTATCAGTATCTTATTTCTTTTAAGTGTAACCAAGTCATCTGCATATGACATGCACATTGATACTTTATTCTTACCATCCAATGCACATGCAGTGTTTTTAAGCCATATTCACATTTGTTTTATAGCATTCATTACCAAAACAAGCAGGCACATGCTTACAGAGGAACCTTGTTGCATAACCATTTCTAGTTTAAATTTGTATAAGCCACCCATTTACCATCATCCTTACCCTTAGAATTTACATAACATGTCTTTATAATTTTGACGATTCCTTCACCTATACTATGTGCCTCAAATATTTTTTACATTGCCTGATGACTAGGCCTGTTAACTGCTTTTGCAATGTCTCATTCCTACTTCATCATGTCCTTGCAGTATCGCATTTATAAGTTATTCAACCATTAAGTTCTGTTTTATTCTCTATCTTTTTAAGGTTATTACTCTCAAACTTTTAGCTTTTCTGTCATCATTTTCCATATGAGTTTTATCACTATGGTGAACAAGATGAAGTATCTTATGGACTGGGTCCAGTCTTCTTCACAATCAGTAAGAACTGTATAGTATCCATGGAAAGAAAAAATGAATGTTATACACAGATTGCACATTTAATCATGTACGACAGGTATCGTGTTTTTTTTACCCCCTCCATTAGCTCTTCATGTTATATATGGCAAAAACATATGTATATAAAAACTGATACCTTATTCCATCTGGACCAGGTGCTGATTTTTCCTTTACTTACATTATAATTATTTTACCTTTATTTCTTTTAATATTTTACCTCATCTGCTATTAACTTATCATGCTTCATCTTGTACATCTTCCTTTCTATACATCTCATAAACAATATACTACAACCTATTTTTCACCATAAATTGAAGCTGTTTTATTTCTCTTACTTTAACCTGTTTTCATAACTGTGGAAAAACGTCTTTTTCTTTAAAAATGTGTCTAAACATTAATAAATTAAGTTTTTAATATATTTCAAATAAATGTTTTCTCTAAATCAATCACATCTTGTATCTTTTTACAACTTTGTCTTAGAGCTCGTTCAAACTTTTTTTGAGTATATTATCTTTTTCTTGTTTTTTTTTTTTTTAATTTAAATACATCTTTTCTTTCATATTTTCGTTTGTTATACAACCCTGCAGTGAGTCCAGTTTCTCTCATGGTCATATGTTCATACTACAACTTCTCCTTTCCTTGTTGTAATATATTAAAGTATGCTGTTACTCTTTCTATTGTTTTTCATTCTTTTATAACATTTTCATTATCAACCACTTAAATGTATATTGCTTTATGATTAGAAACATCTCTTGCTCTGAAAAAAAATTATTATTCTATGGGAGAGTCACCTTTGTTTTCTTCATATATGTGGGGGATCTGTCTCTCTCTCTCTCTCTTTCCCTATATATATATATATATATATATATATATATATATGGATCTACCTTACTAGATCGACAAGTTAAAACAGCGAAAACGACTTCACCGAAGCCAGAAGATCGCAAATCACTTCACCGACGCCAGAAGATCGACAGTGCACAAACACGACATCGCATACACCCGACACATCATACCAACAAACAAAACAAATCCCCTATCCAAAACCCACACACACAACACAAGCACACCAAAATCCTTACAAATCAACACTAACCCATACATACACAACTATCTACAACCTTAACCCAAACCCTTACCCTAAGGTCCGTCACTATCGCACACTCACCTAACCCGCGCCCTAACCCTAACTCACTTATCCCACCCCTACCCCTACAGACCACCAACATCGCACACTTACCTTACTCGCACCCTTACCTAACCCGCGCCCTAACCCTAACTCACTTATCCCACCCCTACCCCTACAGACCGCCAACATCGCACACTTGCCTTACTCGCACCCTTACCTAACCCGCGCCCTAACCCTAACTCACTTATCCCACCCCTACCCCTACACACCGTCAACATGGCACACTTAACTTACTCGCACCCTATCGTCCGTCACTACAGCATACTTACACATCCTTTCCCCATCGCAGTGTTCTCAGCGTCGGTGTCTTCCTCCATCGGTCTTCTGCCTTGTCGATCTTCTGGCGTCGGTGAAGTGATTTGCGATCTTCTGGCGTCGGTGAAGTCGTTTTCGCTGTTTTAACTTGTCGATCTAGTAAGGTAGATCCATATATATATATATATATATATATATATATATCTATATCTATATATATATAGAGAGAGAGAGAGAGAAAGAGAGAGAGAGAGAGATATGTGTGTGTGTACATGTGTGAACTTGCACACGTTTTTTACTTTATTTCCTGTTCCTTATCAGTTTTAAATGTTAGGTGCATTTTTTCAATTATTTTCATTAACTGTAATCATAGATTTTGTGCAAAACTGATCAATAAAGCTTTATCTTGTGAAAAGTATATAGTTTATTTATTTATTATTTATTTGACATTTGTTGACCATGTTAGTTCAATTGGGCGGCAGCCCTATTTCAGAGGAGGCTCGAGGAGAAAAGCTCCAAAAAGTGCAAGTAACAAAAGTAATCCCATGACAGTTATAACTAAAATTACAATAATTACAAGATGTATGAGATGTACGTTGAAACAACATGCTAGAAAATGGTCATTAAATTGAAATAATATAGAATGAAGTTTCGTACAGTAGTAAGCAGAATGCAGAAAATATAGGTAAATTTGTAAAACAGAAAGTAACAAATATATAAACAGGAAATAAGTCCAGGGCAAGAGCCAATTTCCAAGACTACAGCTGTGGAAGCTGTAGGAACTATTGACTATTAGTAGACTTTATTAGAAGCAGAGGCAGGGAGTTTGTTTGTGTCTTTTGGTTTTTCCCGGTAAGGGGTTGCCACAAAGGAACTCCGGTCTGCTAATGATTGGTAGTGGATTTTTACATACCGGGTTACCAGCCCTGATGCACAACCTTCAACGAAGGCACGCCCCATTCACATATGCCTCCACACAGAAGACGCTCTAGCTGAGAATCGAACGGGACAATGTCTTGCTATGAGACGACAACTCTACCACAGCACCACCACCGCAGTATAGAGGCAGAGAGTGGTGGGAGAAAAGATTGCTGCAATAGTATTCTAAGAGGAGAGGTGGTTTACATTGGGTCATAGCATTAGTATGTCCATGATATATATATATATATATATATATATATATAGAGAGAGAGAGAGAGAGAGAGTTTCCTTTAGTTTTGTTTTGAAAGAGTTGGGGTTAGAGATCTGTCTAAAACTTAGTGGTCATTTATTCCAACCATTTGCCACTGAGTAGTGTAGAGGAGTTTACCAATGTTTTTGTTGGGTGCATAGACTTGCAGAAGATGCTGTTGGGAGCTACAGAGGGCATGATTGGGAGTATAGCGCTGGATAAGGGTAGAGAGAGAGAGGGACAGGAGGAGGGTTTTCATGACTGGAGGGAGAATTTGTCATAAGTACGGTAAAAATGTCTGGCTTCAGACAGAGATCTTCAGAGGATTATTTATGGTGCTAGTTCTTAGTAAAACACAAATCATTTGGAAGAAATAGTCTTCTTTCTGAGCATCACCCCATCCAACTATAGGCCATTTAACACCAGTAACAATTTCAGATATGAATGAAAATTGAAGAATTGTATATTAAGATAGATGTATCCTTTGGCATGTTTTAGAAGTGGGTAAGTAAAGCTGTGTGGCACAGAAGCAGCAGAGTAATATATTACAGGTTATGCAAACCTAAAAAAAAGGAAGAATGGAAGGTTTAAGCAGATGAGAGGATTGGCTTACAGAATGTAAAACAGCCTTCCTTGGCTTTTAATTCAATCCAGTAGTGCAGAGGAAGGAAAGCTGAATGCACTGATTAAAAAGGATTTGACATCAGAAAGGAGGGCAGGGAACAGGAAAGTGATACACACACACACACACACACACACACACACACATATATATATATATATATATATATATATATATATATATATATATATATATATATAATAACCTGAGGACAGTTTAGAAATGTGCTTACAAGTGCAGGGATAGTTGTTGGAAGGTAGGTATAGACAAAGAGTTGCAAAGCATGATGTTAAGATTAGAGAGAGCAACGTGAAATAAAAGAACATGACCGAAGGATAGGGTGTGATTTTACTAGGACAAATACCAAAGATTAAGAAGAAAAGAGAAAGAGCTAATGGGCTGGATTAGCAACTCAGACGTCAGGAGGACCTAGCATGAGAGACTAGAAGAGATTGGGTGCTGTCACCTTAGCCATAATGCAGAGAGGGTATTAGTTTATGATTTCTACTTGGGTAACTCCCAGCAGGGTGTTACATCCACGGAGAATGAGCCTTTAAGCAAAGAAGGCATGCACACTGAAGCTGACAGCATGGACGCAGTAGCTGACTGAGATCCCATAAGAGAGGTGAGGATGTTTCAGCAGGTGATGGTAAACCATCCCACCAGATCCTCTCCCTAATACCTGACTATTGCCTTAGTGTCGGAACAAATGGGCTAATAAGTCATTCTGAGCAGGAATAAATGGATCATGGAACTCAGCCCACAAATGCCTGACCACCCAATGCAATTTATGGGCTAAATTTGTAAAAATAGTACAACTATTAAGCAGATTCTATAGGAAATGAAAAAAAAAAATGATGGCATGGAAATGGACATTTTGGAATTATAGAATTCTGCTAGCTATTGTTACAAAATGGTAGAGAAGGAGAAGTGAGAATAAAAATTTTGAGAAATTGTACCTCATTGAAAAAAAAAAATCTACTGGTCAGCAAGCCACATAACTATGCAAGATTATGATGGGGAAAAAGTCATCAGCAGATTTAATAAGATAATAGACAGCAGAGGGAAAAAGGTAGAGAAAGAGAGATGAAACTGGGGGAAAATTAATGAAGGGAAGTCCATGGGAATTGTGAGACACAGTAATGGATGGAATTAATTAGTGTCCAACTGACAAGAAACTCTGTACAGGTTGTGTTATGACCACAAAAGTTATAGAAGGAGGGGAGTAGGGGGCTAGTCAGTGTCTGAGATATGAGATAATGAATCTAGCATTTTCACATATTTTGGGTGCAAAGGGAAATATAGAGAAAAATTAAGGTGAAGAATTGGGAAGCTTCTTCAGACAACATGAAAAAAACTGGAAATAAGTGTCTTTCAGGGTGTCAGAATTAAAGGTGTTGAAATGATGTTATAAATAAATGCTGATGGTTCTTGCAAGTTGAGTAAAATGCTGTACAGGAAAACAAGGACATTTGAAGGATTCCTGCAAAGATTGCAGAAACAAGATATAAAATAACATGACTAGTAAAAGGGAAGTTAAGTAAATACAAGAAGAAATACAGTTGGTTAATAGTATGTTTTAGCATGGGGGAGAAATGCATAAAAAAGGTAGTGATGGTGAGATATAACAATAAGTTTTCTTACAGAGCATGATCTACCTTAAGATATACATATAGAGACTAGACTGGCACTTCATGAAGAGGTTACATGGTATACAATGTTGAAAACAAGCTGTGTTTATAAGGATGCTAAATGAAACAAATAATAGAGCTAGGCACACCACATACTTATTAAAAAAGTAAAAATGCAGCCTGTTGCCCTGGCGTTGCAGGATTACCTCAGCTCTGGTAGAGGTGCAGGGATGGAGTATTGCTCTACGATTGGACAAACTCAAATTGGCTTCCTCATTATGGATGGGGAGAGTCCATTCTCCTGCAATGCCTGATTTAACTGAAGGACAGGATAATTGTGGAAAGCATATCAATGGGAATATTCTCTCAGCTGTTGCTAATATTCTTCTGAAGGAAACCTCCAAGAGGAATAACTTCCTGTGGAGTCTGTGAACTGAAGAACACTAGTGAGTGTGCACATAAGCTTCATGGGTTAAAGAGTTAAGGTATTTCAGAAAAATCCTAATAGCTCTCTAGATGATAACTAGTGCCTGGTGAACAGAGATGAACGGGATTAATCGCCCATGAGGGCATGATGATTAACAGGCAACAAGGAATTAAAAAAAAACACTGTGTAATCTGATCACCAGAATGGATGTTGTGATACTGTAGAATTAAATTAAAAAATAAAATTATAAAATAAACTGCTTGCATAGCCTTCAGACTTGCTTTGTGAATGAGAGATGGCATTTCCTTTGTTGAGTTACATCACTCAGATCCGCATAATGAAACTGATAATTACTGGGAAGCAATAATACAGTGCTTTTCACCATACCGTGACAGAATACCTTTTCACCATACCATGACAGAATACCTTTTCACCATACCATGACAGAATACCTTTTCACCATACCGTGACAGAATACATTTTCACCATACCATGACAGAATACCTTTTCACCATACCGTGACAGAATACATTTTCACCATACCATGACAGAATACCTTTTCACCATACCGTGACAGAATACCTTTTCACCATTCCGTGACCGAATACCTTTTCACCATACCGTGACAGAATACCTTTTCACCATACCATGACAGAATACCTTTTCACCATACCGTGACAGAATACCTTGTCACCATTCCGTGACAGAATACCTTTTCACCATACCGTGACAGAATACCTTTTCACCATACCATGACAAAATACCTTTTCACCATACCATGACAGAATACCTTTTCACCATTTTCACTATTCTATACTGTAGTGCACTGCACAATAAGGTGCTCCATGCTATAAAAAGACAGTGCGATCTATACAGGCTACAAAATCATAGCTTCAGCTCTGAGAAAAGTGCAAGAAGGAATAAGGGAATTAGAACTCTATGTGAAATGATATTCATATTCATCACTTTCATCCTAGGTGTTTCATGCTTGCTTGCCAGTTATCAGAGATTTTGTGTATAAAACAGATAAAACAGATAATGTTTTGTGCAGCCGTTTATTACGACCTGAACCCAGACTTCTCCCTCATGCTTTCACACCATTTCTTCCCATTTGTGCTGTTTATAAAACACCATTAATTCCTTCAGTAACTTTCACTGAAGTAAAAAAGGGCACTCCATCTTATGATTTGTATTTCCCTCTGTTTGACTTCCTTGATGTACCACATATAAATGTTTTTGTCATCTACAGCATATTAAAAGATTTGCAGTAGATGGGTAGCTGGTATTTTGTGATGCGCCCTAAGTACAAGTGAAAAAGTGGACCGAAGGAAAAAGAAAATCAACAGGGGGATCCACAGACCATCATGCTAATATTTTGCTGCTTTAGTAAAATATAAAAATAACATTGTGTTTTCTTCCTCTGCATCAACTCCAAGTAGGATTTCTTTGTAGGTGTGTTGATTTAAAGGACAGCATACGGTGACAAACATTCCTTTAGGACTCTTCATAGCTTTTGTCACTTCGAACATGTGGCAGATGGGCTGCTCTCTAATGTAAACATTAAGGAATGATATATATTATGTGATGAAGTTGGCAGCAGAAGAGTGATAAATAACTTGTAATGGAGCATATAGGCTGTAGTGTAGAGATTCAGCTAACAGACACATAAGCAGGGCTGACTTCCCAAATGAGCTCATCAAATTTGTGTTTCATGTAATACCTGCTTTGAGAAAAGTGAAGTGGATGGGAACTAGAACCAAAATATGAAGGTTTAGTAAAATAAAGCAAAGAGAGTGTTTATCCATAGTGCGCACACACAATTGTGTATGCCTGTGCCCAGACCCAGATATACACACACGCACTTCTATACCCAGTTTAAGCACAACCTAGACCAGTGGATGGGGAATAGGAAATTTACATCCGGCCTGGCACCCATGTCCCTTATGGACAGAGGTAGCTTACAAATGCCAGGCCCTCAATGTCCTATTTGGATACAGGACATCATTATTCCTTTGGGAAAACTTGACAAGGCTTAGTAAGTCCTCCCTGGGTCATTAGCCTAGTAACAATGTAAGTGTGCCCCACAGACGAACACACATGCACACAAACAGGATATGTGTTAGTCTGTGTGTGCAAATATATGTATGTGGACATGTCTAACTGCACTTAGAATGCATACATCTATATTTATTCTTTTTATTATGTGAAGACGTGTTTCAGCAAGATACTTTTCATTTATTTTATAGCAGTTACTTATTGGCCTAATCAACATTATTTCCCTGAATATATACCACTCTGTGACTGATTTGGAAAAAATGAAGAACTGTGACTTTTTCTTCATCCCTTCATGACTTTTTCTTTATCCCTTGAACATGACTTCAGCTAAGCTGCCATGTTAAAAACATTCTTTCTTCTATGCACAATTGCCCTAGGCATATAACCTAATTAAGAACTAAATTTCCTGTTTCCTTTCTAGCTGAGAAGAGAAGAATCTCATGTATGTTGATGAGTGCTTTGCCTGAAATAAACTATTTAGATCTAGACATTTTTTCATTGCTCTCTGACTTCTGTCTAGGCTCTATCCTGCTTCCTGATGAATAATTTATTCAGAAATTTCAAATGGCTGCCCTTCTCCCCATGAAGCACACAGTCTGTTGTCTATACTATGCAAAAGCTATATCATTTCCTTGCTCTTGTCCTGGTAATGCCAATATTTATCTGTAATAATGTGTGCTGCAGAGCTGGTATGATCATTTTTAAGACACAGCAAGTGAAAAGGTTCATTCTAATCATCCGGCAGGGCAGGTACATTATTCTGTGTCAGTCTTAGTAAACTCGGCAATGAATTAAAAAGCATTCCTATGACTGCACTAAATGGCCATGGCCTGACCATGCTTTTATCTTAAAGAAGCCTAATAATGAATGCATACATTTGTGCTGATTACTTGTTCAGTGTCTTTCTTACTTTTAGTGACATTTAAGGGGCAGTGTTCATTTTGCAATGATGAAGTCTGGGACTCATATAACTGGAATGTATTTATTTTTGTGGCCATTATGAGAGCACTATATGCAATGATGTTGGCCTTTGGTATCTTTGTTTTCCACTATAATCTTTGCTCACATTTCCAAATGAAACAAGAATGAGTAAAATTATAAAACAAAAGAAATGTACTAGCAATCCTTTAAAATTTATATCTGTAGCATAACTTGCAATGTCACTGGTTACAAAATAAGAGTCTGTGGTAAACTATGACTCCTCATTGTCCAGTCTTCTGTTGACAAACAAGGTTTTAGAAAAGATTGTTGACCTCATAACACATATGTGCCACACAATTCAGTGAAACCACTATCAGGCCTGCATTTTGTACATTCCTCTGTTGATGTCTGGTATTGGATGTAGGTACAGCCAAATGTAAAAAAAAAAAAATATATAGAAGTGAGAAAAGATTTATATATGTGATGGCTTATCTTTCTTTTCCATCCATGCCTTTCAGTGAATGTCTGAAGTCCGTATTGACAGAAACTAGAAAATCATAGTTAATAAGTTGTTTGCTTACACATATAATATAAAAATCCTTCTATTTGCACCCATTACATATTGATAATAATATTATTACATGTGATTGGTCATTCAGAAGTGTGACAGAAAATGTCTAACATAAAATTCAGAGTAATAAAATAGAATAGGTCTGGTTTTCTTTAGTATAGCATTATTGTTGATCTCAACCTTATGACGACTATTTTGCATTTGCCACATCAAACTCATGTAATAAATATAAATATTTTCACAAATCAGTCACTCAGCATAATGACTTGTATGCCTGTTATCAAGAAACTAGGGAAATAATCAGTTAGTTCTGGGGAAATTGTATTATTTAGAACTAGACTGAAATATAAGACAAAAAATAGGATATGGCCTATTAGGATGTTAGCAGTGATTACTATATCTTACAGTATATGGGTAATATGAATTTCCAAGCTTTCTAAGCAGTAACATCATGCTACATACAAGAACGTCGGGTAATACAAAACATGGAAGTATGTATTTTACAGTTCACAATAAACCATTCTATGAATAATTAAAATATATACAATCTTTAACTCATATGAGTCTTTGTTCAGTCTGATTTGCTGAATACAGTTACTGTGTTTCTTTCCAAGCAAATACCTGTGTACATCTGAAGAAAAAAAATGCCAGACCACATGAATATATGACGTACAGCCTAACTGACATGTTAGAAACACCTGAAGCGATTTCACTTGAAGTCTTCACTAATACCAAAATATAATGATTTTCAGTCACTTCGGCCCTACCTGGTCTGAGCTGATGCTGCAGAGAGAGAAGCCAAGTACATTGATCGATTCTAACTCCAACCTCTTCCATAATCAGATCAATCCATTTGAAAGTCGTGTTATTTTTCCCGACTTGTCAGCTCATACTGTCTAGCAGCCTCTTCTGAGAAGGTCTAATTGGCAACGTGATGCCAGGCCTGATGCAATTAGAAAAATACTTTAGCTTGAGATTTTGCTGATTTGACCAGGTCTAAAATCCTAACAAAAGAATGTATTTTTTAATGAACTCCATGGGGACTAGGGGAAAGGTGCTGGACCCATTTACAATAATGATAAAAATATTGATAGTACAGTGAACTTTCAGCAAAAGTTCACTTATATTATAAACATACATTTATAGCTATATCTATGCATGTATTTCTATATGTATATATCTATCCACCTATCTGTGAATGTGTAGAGCTTTTGAATATGACATTTTAATGCATATTACGATTCTTCACCAAATTAGATATAACTTTATATATATATATATATATATATATATATATATATATATATATATGTCTCTACTAGTGAAAACATTAACTTGAATATGATTTTTCTACTAAGGCATCCTTGTTCTAATTATGTTCTTCACATATTACTTGAAATTTAATGTAATTAAAGTTTACTCTCTTCACAGACTGAAAGACTGCTGCTGCAATGCATATTAAAAACACAGTAAATCAGAAAGGCTCCCCTGTAAAAGGAATTGAAAAAGCAATAAATGTGCTCTTTTATTTTCTAAATGCAGTAAAGTTTAATTGTCAGTAACAGTAACACTGTCAGTCATGGGTATTTCTAGAAAATTAAGAACCATCTGTAGCGTAGCATAAACTTGCTCATTAGTAGAAGCTTTAACCACTACACTGTTATTTATATATTTCTGCACACTGATACAGTGTTGTATTGATTATGACATAAGATACCACTCCACTGAGATCATGTCACTATTTGTCTCACAGCTTGCAAACACAACACAAGAGTAGAGCATAATTTTGTAAGAAATGAGTAAAATATTTTGAATGCCACTGCACATGATAAAAAGCTTATGCGTGATGCTAAATTTGAGGTATATAAGGAAATACATTTCCTTATTTGACTGAGCTACAGAGATTTATGCCATTTGCTAGATCTTCACAAAAAACTACTTCAAAAAGAAAGAGAGAGAATCGGAAAAGATTGATAGTCAAGAGAAGAGTAACATAGACAATATCACAGTGTACGAGAAAGATAAACATTAGTTTACACAGGAAGAGAAGAATAACTCCTGGTGTGAATGTGAAAGCCTGCAAACTCCATATGTTGCTTGACAGGATTAGTAAATCAAAATAACTGCATGTGTTATGAATTCAGTAATATCGTTTGATACAACAATAAATACTGAACAAATTCCTGTGCAGCATTTTGGTGAAAGGTGAAATCATCTGCAGTAAATGGCATATTGTCATACTATACAAAATTCTGAAGGATATGGAAGGAGCAGGAAAGTGGGTTATGTAAGTTTGATCTTAGCAATGATTTATTTTAATTCATGGAAGCAACACATGCATACAACATTAAATCATATTCAGAATATACAGGGAGCTGTCATGTTTGGCAAGTTATACTCATCAGTCTGAAGTTCTAGGTGGTTTCATAAAATGCAATTACATATTGATGACTAAAGCTACATCAGTGAGGTTCAGATATGCAGCAGTGAAAGTAAATGCTACATTTCTCTCATTTACTCCGCTAATAGTAACATTTGCGCTTTTGTTGATATTGGAGACAGTGGGCCAAAGGGGTTTTCCCTTTTATCCATTGTGGCAGTGCAGGAGGATGCACCTTTGTGCAGGAGGGTATAGAGGGGTTTGAACCCCTTTCAGAAAGAACATTTTCAATAATTTTGTCAATATGATGGACAAAAGCTGGTTGGTTAACAAAAATTCATTACACACCATATATGGATATATGTACAGGGGATAATTAAAAAAAAAACATTGAAAGCAACCCCCATTCTTTTCAGCAGACAGTCTTCCCTCAGAGTATATTAACCATGGAGCTTTGTCCCTAGTATAGCCAATTGCTATATTCAGGAGACTCACTGCAGAACCTATGACTTATAGTTATGGTAAAAATCTTAACATAATCTCACTGCACAAAGGAGGTGTATCCACAGAATTCAGCAAAAAGAGACCTATTGCCTTATTGCCTCTTATTTCCAGAATCATTAAAAATTGCATAACTGTAAAACCATTAAAATTCTTAATCAACAATAAGTTACTCTTCCTGCCTTAACATGGCTTCCACCTTCAACACCCTTAATCATAAGTTAGGCAGAGAGGAATTTGTCTCAACGTCTTTTCTTAACCTCTCTAAGACATTCAATACAGTCTAACAAAAATTACTCCCTCAACATCTGGATAATCTTGGACTTAGTAATACTGTATTAGCCTAGTTCACCAGCTACCTGTATCATAGAATGTAGTATGTAACATGTCAGGACCCCTTCACCAAATATCTGCTACTTTAAGTCAGCTTCACACAGCATTCCATTCTTGGACCCATCCTATTCAATATATTTTATAAACAACCTTCACTCAGAAAGAAAACAAGTTGGGATTATACAATTTTGACCCTTCTTTTCCCACAGTTTTGCATAACTTCATGCTATTATAAAATCAGCTTTCCTATCTATTAAAGCATAGCTTCAGTATTGTAATTTCTTTCAACACTTCCCTCCAAAATCTCATAATTTTCACGTCAGCCAGTCTCATCCCTTGGATCATAACCTATTTTTTTTTCTAGAAAGACTAGCAGAATAAAACAGGTAGATCATAATAAACTGCTGGGAATCATCATTGATAAAAACCTAAACTTTAGTCTGCATATTTACAGTATAATTCAAAAAAAAAGGAGCAAATCACAATCCTAGAATGCTTTAGAGAATAAAACCAGGTCTTATTGACCCTTGTAGTATAACCACAACCACTTCATTTATGCTCTGTTCTGTGCAATACGCCTCATCTATTTTTACCAACTTGCAGTTCGGTCAGATAAAACAACTAACAAAGTTTACCATTATGCAACTCTCAAATACGATTAACTGGATAGAATTTCCTAGCAACCTTACTTATACACAATTAAACGCAGACTTTAAACTGCTACATCACCCAAAGGCCCAAGTACAGCCAACCCCTACAGTGGTATATTTACAGAAGTTACCCAAGAATTAGACATTAATGCCACTTTCAAATTCCTAAATTCTGTAACAACCATAGTAAGTCCCTGTACTCAGTGCACGGAGCTAACTTATGGAGTTGTACATCCATAATGCTAGAAGAATCTACCTCACTAAGCAACTTAAAAGTTAAAATAAAATGTGACCTCAGCAATGCATGTCTCTGTTCTTATCTACTCAAACTGGTTAATTCAAAGATCATATTCAGTCACTTCTCTTCCTTGGCTAATACTATTAGCAATAATAAGTGACATATATACCAACATTCTGCTATGACATAAACTACTGATGTATATTGTTATGGCATATTCTTCTTCTTTTAAACCTCAACATTTACATTTATATTTTTTTCAAACAACCTCTAAGCTTTGCTCCAGTAGTACTCTAGGCTAACTAGTTTTAATAGTTTCTGGTCACACTTTTTCCTTCTTCCCTGCCCACCTCATAATCAATGCTCTCTCTCATGTCTAGATAATATCATCCTCATCTTTTTCTATCTAGTTTCCCCCTACAAACCCTTCCTCAGCTTACTCTGAGAAAATGCAATGTCTACACTACGAAAAGGAATTATATCAGATCTTTGTATAATACAAATGTCAGCTATAATAGCATTGAATGTAATTTCTGGTGTACTGTATGTCTTGTATATTTTTTGAATAATTTCTTGTATAAGTAATGTGTAATCTCTATATCTGGAGCTTTTCCCCCTGAGCCTCCTCTGAAAATGGGTCTTATCCCAGTTGGACTTTGCCGATAAACAAATGTAAAATAAAATAAATAAAATAATATACATATATGAACTATTTATGTAAACCTGAGTTGCATGCATTTCTCAATGCCATTTCTAATCATGATTCCTATAATGCATGGCTCTAGCTTCACAGTGTAACCATGTTTGTATTTTGTCATTTGTTTTATTTTATAAATATGTTTACAACTTGTTCTTTGACTTGTATGCTGTTATGCATATAGTTTACTAATCTGCATTTGCAGATTTATTGTGGAATTTGTATTCTCATGCTTTCACTGAAAATGGAGAGGTCACCTACATGACCTTTGAAAGTAAGCAAAAGCAATCAATCAATCAGTTTTTAAGCAAAAGCAATCAACCAGTAAGCGCTCCATTTGCGAGTCATCTGGTTGACAATTTAACACTGATCCACACCTACATGCACTTTTGAACCTTAGTTACTTTTAATTTAAGAAATGTATGTCTTAACTTATTTTTTTCCTTGGAACTCTGGTATCCTTTACATTTTTTTTCTTTTTGATTTACCATGACACTTAGCACAGTTCCTGTATGATGATGCATTAAATATGGCCTATCTATCAGCTAAGAAAAAAAAACTTCACTTCTCAGTAAAATTATTGCTTCTGAAACTTTGACAGCATTTCTTCTGTTTGAACAGCAGGGACAAATCTCCTGATGCTACACTAATACCTACCATGCTGACACCAGAAGCTTCAGTTTACTTCCAGGGTTCTAACACGTGTATATGATTTTTATACACCAGTCATATTTTCTAGTTCATGAGTATATTGTTCATTTTTCCTGACATCTCAAATGATGCTTGCCTTCTTACTAAGAACTTATTTTCAACAGAGGGAACTAATATGAATACTTTGCCCCTTATTTAAACCCTTTTTGACTGTCATTTTTGTCATACGCCATCTTTTGGAAATATAGTGCCATTTTTATATGTTTTCTCTGTGTCTTCGCTTTTGTATATTAGTGATAAACTGTACAGATTTGGGGTGTATATACCATATCTGTACTCTGCAAGTTAGACAGATGTTTAGTAGCCATTACAAAAGGCTGAAGAAAACTAAAGTCATACAAAAACGTTTTTGAAACGTAAGCATTTTCTTTCATATGCATTGTCAATATGCACAACTTCTACAATCGTGGATCACTGATAGATTGAATTCTACCTCAGCAAATCCTTAAAATATATAAAAATATGCAGACATTGGTCCTGTAGTAAGACAAGCTCATGGTAACAATTATTTAATTGGTTAGCAAGGGCGAGATCTGATGTAAATCTTACTGTGCTTCAATTCCATGAACCTCCAAAAAGAATGGAATGGAACCCTAAATGTTTGTGTGTGTGTATGTGTGTGTGTGTGTGTGTGTGTATGTATGTATGTGTGTATCTACACACACACACACACACACACATATATATATATATATATATATATATATATATATATATATATATATATATATATGTGTGTGTGTGTGTGTATGGTGTGTGTGTATATGTACGTATATACATAGTATATATGCATATATATAAATATATGGATCTAGGACTTTTGATCAAAAGATCAAAAGCCCAAATCCATTATCACTAAACACACTTTAACGAAAGTGCTTTCATCAAAAAAATCACTTTTGTTAAAGTATGTTAAAAAAAAAACACAAAATCTTCTTGAATGCAGGGAGGCAAGCCCCCCTGCACACCCCCCTACTTAAATATTGTCACTCCGAGGTTGCACTACAGTGGGGAAAAGGGAATTTTCCCTTAGCACACTGTACTATGACCGGAACAACAAGCATACTTACGCAAAACTGCTGCTTCGGTGAACAGCACTTTCGCGCAAGTATGCTCACCAAATTGGGATTCGGTGAAAGATGCAGTCGAGCATCTGTATGGATCCCATATATATATATATATATATATATATATATATATATATATATATATATATATTACTATCAAAATGTTGAAGGTTGGTTCGGCGAACACGGAATGACTAAAGGCAGTTCATCGATTTCCATGTTGCCGAACATTAGGAGAGCGAGAGTAAATATCCACAATGCAATCCAAAATGCACAGTTGCATTCACTGGTATTTGCTCAATGTTATACATAGAGTTGCAGAAGATTATGGACTGGGAAAAGTATCCCTTTCCTCACTGTAGTGCAATCTCAGCGTGGGAATATTTAGTTAGCAGGAGGTGTTGGGGTTTTCCCCCTGCTAAACGGTGAATGCCAGTGTAGGTGTTCAAATTACATTTGTACCTAAACTGACATCACGTCCGATATTTGACATAAATGTCAAATCTGCTGAATTAATTCAACAGATTCAACATTTTAACCTACTTAATATGCAGGAAGTAGCAGTTCCAGTTCGATGTGTGGAACGTTCGTTTTATTGAACTTCAATGTTTTGATAGTAAACCCACACACACACACACACACACACACACACACACATATATATATATATTTATATATATATAGGTATGCGTGTGTGTGTGTGTGTGTGTCTGCATATATATCGTTATATTATGTAAAATTAAAGTGCAGAATTATTGATGGAGTAAGTTGATTTCCACGTCAAAACTATCTTAAATAGAAAACTGGTCAAACTACATACTGATTGCAAATAGAAAACAAATGTTCTCCTTTGTAATGGATCAACTTAAAAAAAATTAGCAGTACTTTGAGATATACTTTGTCCCAACAGTGATCCTGTTAGGGAAAGAATACTTAATAAGGTAATGTGTAGGGCTGGGGTTAGCGACAGTGACTATGTTAGGGTTAGCACATATAAGTGAGGATGGATATTGGAATTTTGCCTCCCCTTTCCACCTTATTCACATAAAAAAAACCCAGCCTTGCTGATTTGCCCAACACAGACCCTTCACATTATCTTATGTAAAACTCCTTTCTCTAACAGTATCATTGAACAGTACACTAACAGACAAACGCACGCAAACACACACACACACAAAAAAAAAAAGTAAATCAGCCATATTCCCTAGTCCTTACTATAACCATAACCTGTGAACACTTGCAGACACACTCCCACCTGTAATTCTGGAACTTTTGGTATAGCTGAAAGTTTTGACTTTAGAAAAACCCACTTAACATAAACATAAGTGCAAACCAAGTGTTAAAGGAGCAATGAATGTCCATACTTCTGACAATCTCCTACCCAAAGAAAAATCAGAGAAAAATGACTTTTATTATAAAAGTACCAGTAAACTGTCAATGAAAAGTGACTTCAACAAAGTTTTCTTCATCTCTGTTTTATATTTATATATATATATATATATATATATATATATATATATATATATATATATATATATATATACATACATATACATTCACATGTATACAACATACACTTGCACACACACACTATATGATAATGGTCATTTGCAAATGTGGTTAGCTAGAGGCCTTTTACATTGGCTTTGACTTCTGAGAAGTAGATGCCAAAAAGGAGTGAGCATAACACAGAGCCTTGTGAGACTTTACTGTTGACTGGCCTCTTTCTGGAGGTGGCCTCCCCGATTCTAACCTCCTATCAGTGAGCCAGCTAGCTATACAGTGTATTACAAAGGGTAAGTTTGTTGACAGTGCCTGAGTTTTACCAGAACTAGATGGGCAGTATACACATTTCCCCCCCTCATTCATTGCCTTAGTGACCTTTTAAAAGATGTCCATCAGATTCAGTAAGCATGGTATGATCTTCCTTTGACAAAGCCAAACTTGGACAGATACAGTGCCTGAAGGATTCCTGTCTCCTTGCTCATAATTTCCATGATAGTTCTTTCCGTGGTTTTGCAAATATGAATATCAGACTAATATATCTGTAGTTTCCAGAATCTGCTGAAGGTTCTCCCTTATGAAGGTGGTGGCAGTCGCAGTCCACTATTTACATGGCACAAAGCCTCATTTAAGACTATATTTAAATAATGACTGCAGAGGTTCTGATACGTTGTATTTTAGACTATTTAAGAGGCATCCTGATATGTAATCGGGGCCCACTGAGGCCATGTTCTTGGCTTTAGTGTGTACAGCCAGTACATCCTCCCTAGTTATAGTTGGAGGGTCTATTTTTGAGGCCACTTTTGGGGAGGTGTTTGTGGGTGAGGGGAGTAAAGCAGGAAGGGAATTTGTCCTCTAACAGATTTACTATATCACCATACTCTGTGAATGTGGCACCATTAGCCATCAGTTCAGCACATTGTTTTGTTCTGCCCTTGAGGTATCTTCCATAGTTGTAGAACACCTTATGGTTTTCTTTCACCTGAGAAGCTATCTTAATCTCAAAGCTGGCTTTGCTTCCCCTAATAGGTCCTCCTAGTTACCATTTAGCTTGATGAGATAATTTTTTATCTTCATAGGAATTACCCTTCTTGATTTTTGCCATATTTTTTCCTTTTGTTCTGTATCCTGTTTAATTTGGAATACAACCAGGCCAGTTTGTTTTCGGGGCTAGTAATGGGCTTACTTCTGTTAGGTACATCACCCTCTGTGTAGCCGTTGACATGCTTGTACAGAGTTACTGAGAGCAATTCAGCATAGGTTGCTGTGTTCTTGGGGTTTTGAGGGACAATGCATTTTGATGAAAACATCACTTAATAATAGGTATTTTGCCTGAGAATATTTCCTAACTGTTACTGGTTTAAATAAGATTATGGAGTTAATTTTGATTTGAAATGAGAGAGCTTTATAGTTGCAACTTACATGGGAGGACGGGACATGGGATGGGGAATTTTAGCCTTCTCCCATATTTGTGAGCATGAGGTACATTATGCTGGAGCCTTTAGTGTACATATTCATAACCTGGACAAGGGTGTTTGTATTAACGAAGTCAAGGAATCTCTGTGCCTGTAGATTTGAGGTGTTGTAGTATTCCCCATCTATAGAAGGTAATGAAAGTCTCCTACGAGTAGGGTGTTAGGTTGGATAGTAAGTGTCACCAGTAGGACTAAATATGCATTGTGAGCTTCTTGGGATATGGAGGGTGACCTATAGTTGGCTAGGATATAATACAAGATTTTTTCTAGGGTGATCTAGATGAAGAGAAACTCAGGCACATCATCCTGTTTAAGCAAACTTGATGACACTCCCTAAGGAAAGGTATGGTCCAAAGAAAAGAATTACCCTCAGATGTAGTCAATGAGCATGGGAGGCAGGAAAGGGATTCTAAGACATCCATGCCCTTAGGATCCACAACTGGCCTCAGAAATATTGATGTAAATACGGGGTGTGGGGGATAAGCTGATAGAGCTTGCATTGATGTAATACACTGGGGTGACAGGATAGTGCTAAGATGAAAAGTGGACCAAAAAAGTTGTACCTTGCTCAACCTATAAATGACAGGTATCCTCCAACCATCCACATCACTGGAAATCCCAAAACTCAATACAGCTCTGTAAAACAGGCATAAATACAAAATTCTCCCAAAAAATATTATACTGAATAGAACTCTGATTAATAAAATACAAAAAGGAAGACTATAGAGAAGCTCCATGGTGGCATTTGATACATGTGCTTGACTCACACAGCTATCCATGATGGTGATTTTGGACACAGGCCTTCCTTTTTGGTACAGTACCTTAACATTCACAGCTAACCATTCCATATTAGACAGGCTGCTTTAATGCCTATTTCAAAACTACATCTAAAACCTCATACGGATAATGTAAGCAAAATTTTACAAATTTTGACCGTAGATAGATTTAAGGTGGTACTTTCTAGCATCTTATCACAGTGCATATTTCATAATGACCATATATCTTCTAAACAGTTCGTTGTTTTAGTAGAATATCTGTTATTAAATGAAATTGCAAACCTCAAGCCAGACTTGCATTCACCAAGAGCTAGTAATAGACCTTTATGCAAGTATATTTATCTACCAACAGACCAACAACAAAAGACATTACATTTACTAATAGCAACAGTATTCCTGTACAAAAGGATAATGCTAGCCTGCAAGCTGCATCCAAAAACATGGTTATGGAATATAATGATACTGAATAGCTTACTGCTCTACTCCACCTTATGCCACTGTGCTTTTAATAAACTTGACAAATGTACCATTGTGATAGAACAAAAACAAGCAGCATTCTAACAGAACATCATTGCTTCTGTTAGATCACCGTATTGCTGCAAGTATAAAATTATCAGTAAGTAGAAACTTCACATAATATGGGTACATGGAGATGCACTGGCATCCTGTATAGCACAGGAAGAAATGTAAACCTTCCTAAATTTTGTATTACACCCAGTAGCTCTAGTTCTTGACACGTGATAATTGGCCCAGACTTTTCCCAATTTGAAAAGCTATGGGAGGTATGGTGGTGGTGGATATATAGCCAGAAAAACATGCCCAAGTAAAGAAAAAGGTGTGAATATCATTTCTCTCTTGGTAGAGGTGCTAGACAAATCTGATGCTGAGTTTTGACAAAAGGCTTCAGCTTTTATGTAATAAAGTATGTCATTGTGGAGACTAACAGGAAAGGAGCCATGTTTAAGAAACATTATGGAAATAGATATATAAACTGTCAACAAGATAGAAAACCCCACTGAAGAAGAATGCATGAGATAATTAGACAACACCGTATGCTTCTTCCTTCTAAATCATAGTATATGTATATATATATATATATATATATATATATATATATATATATATATATATATATATATAGAGAGAGAGAGAGAGAGAGAGTCAAGAAACAGGGGAAGAACTCCAGAGTGAACTAAAGTAAGACAATTACTGAAGAAGCAAAAGTGAAAATACCAGACCTATTTGTGAAAAATATATATTTTTTCAAGAATTACCATACATAGATAGTGATCTTGAGGAAAGAAGGACCTTGAACCTGTGTTTGTTACAGAAGAGATAATGGCATCCACTTAATGTCAGAATATTGATCAAAATATGGATGACATGGCTGATAAATATACCATGTCAGTTTCAGGATGGGCCCAGAGAAGAGCCAGTTTGTTAATTAGACAATGCAGCAAGACTGATGGAGAAACAGGAAAACAGAAGAGACCCACTTCATACACGAACACCAAACTTAGAGTTGCCCTGTACATGTTAACAACAACAAGAAATAATGAATCAGATGTTGTTTCCAAAGTATTTAAGAACACGTGTAATGACATTAGCACCTACCAACATTCTTTATGGGTATCTAGGAATGGATCAGACAAAAGTAAGAAGTTTAGTTAGATTTTACTGGCATAATCTTATGAAAATCATAGCAATTTTTGTGCAGCTTACACAAAAAGACAGTACCCAGTCAAGCATTTAAGAACCCTTTAAAACTCCCTCTTGTCATGTCACTCCCATGTAAAGAAATGCAATGGACATTGTAGTTCCGCTTGCAAAATTGGGCAGTGCCCATCAATATATCCCAGAAATCTCTGTCTATGTAGCAACATTTCCTGATGCATTTTCCCTAAGAATGTTAAGGCATGCAAGCGCACGAGCGCGTGCACGCACACACACACACACACACACACACACACACACACACACACACACACACACACACACACACACACACACACAGAAAAATGTGACATTGCTGTTTTCTGGAATAGGAATTGTCTAAGAAATCCTTACTGACCAAGGTACCTGTCAAAGGAAAAAACTTCAAAGACCAGGTTCACGTTAGGTTCAAGCAAGGCACCCTTTATTACTTGCAGCAAAGAGACAAAGCATGTAGGCATAAGGTTTGTCTAGCTCTTTGGTGATCAGTATGTTATTCTTATACAGTTCTCTTCATGTCACACAGAAAATGTTACTATTCTATTGCTGACGTAGTTAGACACAGCTTTCTGTATTGTTCTACAGAAAATGTTACTAGACTTATTGCTGACTAGGTCAGATTATTTGCTAGCTTGCAAAACATTTTGAGAAAAACAACCTCGCTTTGGGCTTATTTTAGCCCACCTCAACTATTCAATTCTTCAATTGTGCAGTTCTAATACATGTGTTACATTTTGTCTAGATCCAAGGTACATTTCTAGCTTTGGTACAAGTAATGCTGACTATGGTTTCTACTTTCAAGCATCTATTGTTTTCTTTATCAAAGCTTCTAGCAGCTGCATACTTTCTCATGGCATAAGCAAAAATGAATATCTCTTTGTTAGGTTTCATGACATTAGCAGAAATGAAATGTCTCTTGTTATTTTCATGACATTAGCAGAAATGAAATGTCTCTTGTTATTTTTATGACATTAGCAGAAATGAAATGCCTCTTGTTAAGTTTCTAATAGCTGTGCAGATTCATGCAGTGCGAACAGAATAAATGTATTAACCATTTTAAACCTCGAATGCACTAAGCATGCATATTACTATTATATATTTTTCTAACAGTACCACATTCATCTTATGATTATTGCATGATATTTGACAACTTTTGAACGAAAACAGTTGAGGACATCTGTATGCTGCCTTCTGACAGATGGGATAGTTGAGTGTTTTAATAATACTTTAAACTGCATATACAAAAAGCACTAGAACTGCATGGCAGATGGTGGATCAACTGCTTCCATACCTTTTCCTTGCTGTGGATTCACACCGTTTGCTAAACTGCAGAGAGAACTGAGGCTTTATAGATGTAGCAAAAGAAGCATGGAAGGAGGGAAATGCACCCTTTAAATATGTGACAAAACATTTTCAATCACAAGAGAAGTGGAGACGTGAAAGACAGCATGTGACAGAGTTGCTTGTCTTGAAATCAAACTAGGACACAAAGTACTGATGCTATACACACTGTGGATGACATGATCCTTGCAAAGTGGGATATAACCGGATGTAGTCAGTGAGCTGAATGTGAATTTAATTCCTCCTTTCCTTATCCCCTAACCCATGGAGTTTGGTGCAGTATTCTATCTTAGATCCACTATTGTTTACTCTGTATATGTTTCTGTTTTCAGAGGATATGTGAAGTAGGTGTCTCAATTCCTACTCATATTCTGATAATTGGTGTTTTCACCTCTCCTGTCAAGACTCTTAAGGCAGCTTAAAGCAAATGTGCTGTATACCTGGAAAACATCCACAACCAGATGATCAGTAATCATCTCAAGCCCGATAATTGCAAGATGAGCTCTATAACTATCCATGGCACAGTGAGTGGCTCTTCTGAACTTCTTTTGTCACTTTATATCATTTATAGTGAGGACATCCGGGAAGTACATAATCAAGTGTTATATTTAATGATTACAGAAGCCCAATCCTTAAAGGTAAACCAATCATCAAATTGTTATTCTATTACTTGAAGAGGATCTCTTTGATTAGGCATGTCAGTCCATCCAGTTATTTGCGCTAGATGGTTCATGATTTAATCTCATCATGTTTAGACTGTGGCAGTACCCTGTACCTTGGACTTCTGTACATAGAGAGTAATGTAAAACAACTGGTGCAGCAATCTGCAGCCTGGATAATAAATTGGGTTTATAGACACTTTCACATTATACTGGTACCCCAGTGACTGCATTAGCTGCTAATCCAACAGTGCACCACCTAAAAAGTTTACTTAGCCCTAAATGATTTATCTCAAGGAACTGCTCATCAGGAACCAGTCTAGTCTAGTGTATTCTTTGTTCCTTAGAACATGGACTGCTTCAGGTCGGAAGCCCTCCCCCACCCCTCAATATTTTAATGGCTTGCAACTTGCATGTTATGAGCCTCATTTTTGTGGAATCTCCTGTACAAATGGATTAGATCTATTCTGACCCTTGAAAGTTTTAAGTGCTTGCTCAATACATAGCTCTATGACCGGTCGTTGAAAACAGTTGGTTGTCACCTAGTTAATTTTGTGCACCTACAGATTATTTTGTGGACCAGTGCTTAGGCTTAAACACTTAAATAACCTTGAATTTAGACTAGAGCATGGGACCTATGTTCTTCTATTCAAGTTTAGATCTTGTCAGACTTATTGCTTTTGCTTCCTGCATCTAGGTGATCCAAATTCTGTCTTTAATATTGTATCCATTGCAATATATTTCTTTGAAAAAACATGAGATTGCTATATATTGTAGCAACCTAGCATCCTTGGTTGAATTTCACATGACTTGCTTCAAAGGTGGTTTAAGCGAATGTAGGATGAAGTAGAAGGCAAGTTAATGTCAGTAATAACAAATTTATCTGGACTGTATTTCACTATACATGCTGGGATCTCCTCAGATTTATTGGAGATACTTCTTGTATATGAATTATGTAGTTAAATAAATCTAAAATGAAATCACTTAATTCTAGGACTCGGCCATAAGGTAAGAGCACAGGAAATACCTGGTGTTTAGTTAGACTCCATGGGTAGCACTCAGCATCAAATAAGTGGCTGAAAGACAAGCTAAGAGTGATAGTGGTAGGTGAAAAAGTGAAAAAGTACCCACAAGAGTGAAAAAATGATAGCACAACAGGACCGTCTAGGTGGTGTTTGGTAGGTGGGATTTATAAAGAACGATAATGATTGACACATACCTGATCAGAAATGTAATGAGCAAGTGCCTGTTAATATGCCCTTGGCTAAAATGCGCAATCATCAAAAAAGATTTTTAAAGGTATGATCTTGCCTTTCCATTAAGTGTAGTATTCTCTGATCTGACTATATTAAGATTAGGAATGCATATATTGGATTTGGCATGTCCATCCAAACAAAAATGGCAGTTTTAAAACCTCTGCTGATTATTATTTTTGAGAGTGACATGTTTTCTGAGCAGTGGCTTTCTGATTCTTGTCCCCATAGTCATGTCATTTGTGTTTGTTCTGGCTTATGTGTTATTCAAATGTGAGGAATGACATGAGATTAGTCAGTAGTGTAGACATCCTTTAAAAGAATACTAAAATGTAGAAGAAAAGTCATATTGAAAGAAAAAAATTACAATCACATGACATGACATCTGTCTGCTGAGATTTACGCCACAAGTGCAGTGGGCTGCATGTAAGAAAAATCAGTGTAGGAATAAAACAGAAGCCATGGGTATAGACAAGGTAAAATTATGCCCATCATAAAGTAAAGCAACTTGGGTATAATCTCAATGGGGATGTACAGTCATGAACTATCAAGAAGATGAAACAGTAGCCAAGATCAAAATGGGTTGGGCTGCATATCAATAGCAATCAGTTTATGGGATTCATAGGAATTTCTATGCAATGTAGTCTTGAAATTATAAAAGCTTTGTCAATACCCACCCTTAGGTTGCATTTCTTTTCTCAATGAGTGGTAAGTCCTGGGTTAAATTTTATGGTACCCATCCAGTCATCCACATTATGTTTGAAAAATCATAATCTATTGTACTGTTTAACCTTCAAGGGCAGCATATTCCAGTAATGGGCAGGCACTATATAATGCAAGGTCTCTAAGAGTATGGTAAGAGAGGCACAGATCCCCTTTCAAGAGTTTGTAACCGCATCAGTAAAGCTTCAAATATGCAATGTTATTTTACCACATATCAATAATTTTTGAGCCTCAAGGTGTTTTATTTTGTCCATATTAGAGAAAGGGAATCGGATGGAGATAAAGTTAAATTAGCTTCAAGGGTTCTGACAAATGCATCAAAGATGGCAATGAAGTAGAAGAACTGAGTGAGGAGATACCTGAAAATCATGGATTATGCTCTCTCTACAAACACAGGAACAAAGTAAAGACATGATTATCAACAATTTGCATGCACATTTTCAAAAATCACTTCCTAGTTCAGAAATAATATGAATTAAAAATAGCTAGCATTCTTGTTGCTGAGTTTGCATGTGCTACATCGGCAACCATTGGAAAAAAGAATAAGAGTCAGACTTTGGCATTGGCATTGGCACCAACCCTCTATTCCCCATTCTGCACATGGGGCTAGAGTGTCATCCATCACCTAGAGCCAATGTTATTACAGCCAGGTGGCTATTACCAGAGTGATCATTTGCACATGCCATGCACACCCATTTCTATGTCCAGTTTAGAATGCCAGTGATCATTTGTACATACCACACACACACACACACACACACACACACACACACACACACACACACACATTTCTATGTTCAATTTAGAACACCCAAACTATTTAATGCATGTCTTTGGAATGTAGCAGGAAAGCAGAGCACCCAGAGAAAGCCCATGTAAACAGACAGATGGCACCCCACCTGAAAACTAAACCAAAAAAACTCTTGCTGTGTGGTAGCAATGCTACCTATTGCACCACTGTATGCTGCTAGAAAACCATATATTTGCCCTGAATCTCAAGTTACACTGACAGGTTTAAAAATAATACCACGGTGTTTCACACTGCTATTTTTCCTCTTCTTCTTCTATTTCCTCTTTCACCACATGCTGTTTATTTTCCATTCCTATATATATTGATAAACATCATACATCACCCATTTATTGTTAGTCTCATGTATGCTACTAGTATCAAACAAAACATACATATTTGCACTTCTATGACTAACCACTGTACTTCTTAAAAATGCAAGTAAAAATAATAAGACCATATCTCGTTTCATTACGGTGGGCAGGAAAGTTAGGGCATAGAATAAATCTGCTTGAAAAAATGTAGGAGTAGCAAGTCTGGATACGTCAATAACTTTTAATTAAGGAGTAGCGTTTCTAAGGCAAAGTAGAGGTACATGTTTGGAGGAAAAGATACTTCAAATCTGAAGGACAAATGAGAAAGGCTGACAGTAATACTTGAAACAGTTCCAGAGAGAATAACGAAACATTAAAAGTTTGTGACTGCTGATTGCCGAGAGAGCCCTGAGAAAGAATACATTAGTCTGCATAATAACATTGTTCTGGGTACGTTATGTCCCAACTAATGCTCTTTGCTGAAATGGATTCATAGTAATAGTCTGTATGCTGTTATAAAAGACAGTACACCACAATAAATTACATATATTTTAGAATGTATATGCACAGTTTCAGTGCTTTCTAACAACAACATGATTGATGTTAACATTTCCCCATTTATATCATAATGATCGCATTCAGTCATTACTTGTTTTCTTTACAGTTCTGGATAACAGGACAGAATGAATACAGCTGACAGTCCCTAATGGCAATGTCACACAGAGCTAAGAGGCCGTTTTTTTAGCAAATGCAAGTTTCTTCATTTATGCAGTGGGTATGACAAAAGAGCATAACAAAACTGAGAGCTGATCAAATACCCTATTTTTATGTCACCAAAGGTAGTCTCTAAGTTGGCATTATCTTTCTTTTCATTTAGGTATTTTGAATTACTGAATCTCTGTAGGAGACATCTCGAGCAAATAACATGCAGTTTTCTTTTCTGTTTAAGGGACTATATCTTTGTTTATTTTACCAGTATTTATCTGATAAAAGCTATATACTTTGATGGCGCCACATGTTTATAAACATTAAATGATTGATAGAGATTGGTATTATACGACATGCAACAGCCTGCAATGAATTTAAGGGTTCGCTATTACGAGAGCGAAAGTCCATTTAAGCGAATCCATAAATGTCGACATGTATTGCACGAACCAGCATTACAGCGAACGTCCAAAACCGCAAATTTGGAAATGTCGAATTACCATAGTTGGCCCGTCTGTGGTATAGTTCCATAAGGTAAGTGTGCGATAGTTACAGACCTTAGGGTTAGGGTGCGGGTTAAGGTAAGTGCATAGATAGTTAATGTATGTAAGATTTAATGTAGGGTTAGGAGTAGAGTTTTGGTAAATGTATGTATGTGGATTATGCATTTTGTTTGTTTAAATTTTAGTAGGGGAAGTGTGCAGTAGTTACAGACCTTAGGGTTAGGGAGGGGTTAAGGAGAGTGCATAGATAGCTGTGTATGTGGGGTTTAGTGTAGGGTTAGAAGTAGGGTTTTGGTGCTTTACTTTAGGGTTAGAAGTAGGGTTTGGTTAGTGTATGTATGTGGTTTATTTATTTTGTTTGGGTAGGTAGTATGTAGTGGGTGGTGGGGTTGGCCGACTATGACAGTTTGAGATTTAACATTTCATGGTTTAGTGCGTTCTGTATTCTCACTGTCCGCGCAATTCGTGTCAGTGTTTTGGTATTCGCTCAAAAGGAGTTTCGCTCTGTTAATATAGACCCAATTTAAGTACAACATAAAACCAAATGCTGTTTAATTCAAAAAAGTATTATTATAGCCTGGCATAGCTACTGAAGCAAAATAACCTATGAGGTCTTTCCTATAAGAGATCATTGCCTCTGCCATTTTAGCTGCCTGTGCTTTGACAGAAACTCAGATGAAAGCATTTCTTATTAAGTCCAGAATAAACAAATTTTCTGACTTGTGTCACATAGTCATACCTGTTTGTGTTATAGTATATTTTTAACCACAGTCCTTACGTGATATTACTTTTATTCATTTATGGTAATACCATTCTTTTAACCTGGATATTGCTTTAATTTCATTACTGAGTATTTATGCCACAGTATTTCTCAAATTGTTGGTGTTTACCCTGCAAGGAACTGCTTGGTTTAAATAAAGAAAGCACTTACCTTTTCAAAATTCCTTCCATGAAATAATAGAACAACAATAGTTACTTAGAAAACTGCTGCTAAATGAGGTTTGGGAACAAACCAGTTTGTCCGGGGACATCTTAGGTATTTAGGGGTTAGGAGGAGTTAAATGGGGTTGTTGGGGTTTTGATTTTGGGAAGGATGTTACAGCTAGAAAGTAAGGGAAGGTTTGAGTAGATTCTAGGAAAGGAATGGTTAATTTATTGTGGGGAAGTTTAGAGGAAGTGAGGTAAGTAGGTGCGGGGTGGGACTTAAGGGTTTTATGTCAGTATAACTGGGAAAGTGATAACATTTAGGCGTGATCTTGCTATGGCAAGTGCAACATCTGAGACAACCTGTAGGTATTCCAGGGATCAGGCAGTCCTTAGCTTAAGGGTGGTGTATGTATTTTTTCCCTCCATATCATAATGTTTAGTGGAGAAGCTCTGTTGAGGAAACCATTGCCTCTATGATGCAGTACTTGGTTGCTTTTATTATGTTGGTTGGGGATGCTTTACTGTTTTGTGTAATTATGTTGGGGGGGCTTTAAATGGTGGGCAGCCAGTGATCAAGAGATGGTGGTATTATTTTAATTTTAATGCATACACATTGGCAGTAGCATTTTGTGACAAATACAGATATGGCTTCACATTCAACTGCAGATTATTCTCTCCTCAGTGGGTGGCTTCCCTGCTTGGTCATGGAGTGTAGGCCTTTCAGGTTTTACAAATTGGTTTGGGGGAAGGGATGGAGTAGTTGGTGGGGGTGGAGCTGACAGGTAGGGATGTAGGGAGGGAGTTGTTTAAAGGATGGTGGGGTTAGTAGGGCAGCACCAGGTGCCTTGGGACTACACAGTGTTTCAACGATTGAAAGTCATTCCCTGGTAGTGGTGGTGAGTTCGCAGGCTGAGGAATGCATTCGAGTAGTGCAGTCAACAGTAGCCGATGACATGCAGTCATCTGGCTTACCTAAGTGATAGTTTAATAAAAATGTTTCTTGCTTAAAAAAAGGGGCAGGAATTGAATAATTTATGTAATGTTGCTTAGATTATATGATATATATAGTAATATAGGTGAAGTATAATTTTGTTAATGTTAATTTGTTAATACAGCTTGATTACTTTTGTATAAATGGAAATTTGCCTATGTCACAAGTGATAATTTAGTAAATGGCAATGTGTTCTGGAGATTGTCCAGAATTTGCCTTGCAGATGGTTTCATTGTCCAGGGAATGTTTTTTTTTTTTTTTAAAGCAGATTAATAGTAGTTAGTGGAGGTGGAAGCTGACATCCAGACAGATGTGTCTGCAAGATCAGCTTTGTAAGTGGTAGAGAGATAGTTATAAACTGTTCCTAAGTTTGAGCCATTGTTCTATTTATATTTATGGGTTTCCTGAGATGTGTGGTTTGGGAGGTTAAGAGGTGTGCTGCCTGGCTTTCCTGCCCCTATGTTTCTTGCTCCTCGGCCTATGCAGGTGGGGTGGGTAGACGAGTGCTGCTATATGGCACTATTCCTGGTTAAGGATATATTAAAAGAAATCAAGAGAGAAAGATCACTGGCATATTTTCTGATCAGAGTGTGGTAGGAGAAAAATGGCAGCAGGCAGTGGAGTTTCAAAATGCTTACCATGTGTCATTTTCAGGCCACTGGTACACTGTTAACTCTGTCAGAGTCCTGGGGACAGAATATTTTTTAAGCCGGTAGGTCAGCAATTTGGTAAGAGGGGTGGTTAGATGGTTAGTATGAGGTGTGGTTAGTCGTCGGATCTCAGGGCATATGCTTAAAGTGTGTGATTTGATTTAGAGGTGGGGATATAGCTATTACTACTCATGCTGTCATATTATTAATTTATGTGTGTGTGTGTGTGTGTGTGTGTGTGTGTGTGTGTGTGTGTGTGTGTGTGTGTGTGTGTGTGTGTGTGTTTGTGTGTGTGTGTGTGTGTGTGTGTGTGTGTGTGTGTGTGTGTGTGTGTGTGTGTGTGTGTGTGTGTGTGCTGTTTGTGTATGTGTTTTTCTTTCTCTTTCTCTCTCTATTTTGGATGGCTGAGGTGCAGAATTTGCAACAGAGATGGGTGGCCATCATTACACAGACAGACAAACTGTTTTGTGATTTGCCAGTGAACCTTCATCAGCTGAAGAACCAGGTGAGTCCAGTCAGGAGATTAAGAGGCAGGGGAGGAGGAGGAAGCTGTGAGCCTGGGGGAAGCATCTATGGCATTCAAGAGGTGTGGTCAGACTGGATGCTCAGGACACAGGAACAGAGCAGGATTCAATTGCAGGAAATGCTATGTTGTTAGGAGGTCAAGTAGGTATGCCAGACTTAGTCTGGTTTGGGAGTAGTTCAGAGATAGGTGGGGATGGGATATAGCAGGAGTTTGGAGAAGCTGCAAGTGGCAGGGAGGCTCGGAGGGACTTAGTGAAGGGGGCAGGTTTAAGCTGAGGCAGTTGAGGGGAAGTTGGACTTTGGCATCATCCATAGTCAGCATAGAGTCACCACTGCAAGATGTGGGTTCAGATTTTGGGATTCAGCTGGGTGATTGGTTAGCTACACAATCCCTAGGGCTAGGGAATAGGGCAGTCATTCTGACACCTCACATACTGTCAGCAGTTAAAGAACAGGTTTGGAATGGGGAGTATGTTGAAATCTTTGAATTAATTGATGCGACAGGGTTCAGCATTTGTCGGAGTTGAAAATGACAAATAGCAAAAATCTTTTGGTGGCTTTAGCAGCCTTGGGGGAGTGGAGAACAGCTAGGCTGTGGCCAACAACCTTGGAAAATTGGGTGATAGGATTCATGTACTACATGGTGGTTTAGTTAGAGAAAGATAGTGCCATGGCAGCACCACTCTTGGAGTATTTTCTTACAATCTGAGAGGCTCAGCGGCTGCATCCTAGTAATGTGTGGTTTTGGTATTATCAGAGGTTTTGTAAACAGAAGGCAGTTGATCTCTCCCTGCATTAGGAGGTGAGGCTCCCAGACATATGGCTTGCAACTATGATGGACAGCTTTGGGGTTGTTACCAGAGGGAGTAAGTTACGAGAAGAGGGGGTGGAAGTTTGTTGGACCTTTAATGAGGGGCTGTGCTTGTGGGTGATGTACAGGTTCTTGCTCACTAGTTAGAGGTTTGCAGGAGCACATTCAGCATTGCAATCAGACACTGGTTTCTGCTGAGATGGGTGGCCCAGCTTCTTTGTTTCAGGGATTTCAAAGTTGATGTGGTAGAGGGAATTGTTGTTGGCAGAGGGGGGTCATTTCAGGGGGCAAGGGCAGACTGGGGTTCACATTCTCCCATTAAGTTGCAGGTGCTGTGGAATATGCTCAGGCACTTTCCTGATTTGGAAGTGGTAGAGGAATTAATTGATGGGTTTTCACAGGGCTTTTCTATTAAGTTGAAGGTGATGGGTGATGGAATAGTATGTAAGAATTTGTGATCAGTACAGGGAAAGGAAGGTATTTTGGTAGGATTGGTGGAGAAGGAGTGTTGGGCGGGGAGGCTATTAGGCCCTTTTGACAGTTCCTCCTTTGGCAGTTTTAAGATCTCAACCCTGGGTCTGGTTCCTAAACATTTGTCTGGTGAATTTCAGTTCATTCACCATTTGTCTTACCCTGAAGGGAATTCTTTTAATGATTTTATTTCTGTATTAAACACCAAGGTAAGTTACATGTCTTTGGATGAAGCGGTATCAGTTATTTGGGGGTTTAACGATCCATGGCTGATATTGAATCTGTGTTTTGACTTTTGACAGTAAGGGAGGAAGAGTGGTCATTGTTAGGTATGGCGGTTGATGACAAGTTTTACTTTGACAAAGCTATGCCAATGGGATGCTTGGTAGATTGTGCCACTTTTGAGAACTTTAGCATGGTACTTCATTGGATTTGGCAGCAGCAAGTGGGCACTCAGACAGCTCTACGTTACCTAGATAACTTCTTGTTTGTGGGTGAGGGGCTTGGAGAAGCACAGGAAGGCATGCAGGAGGTTTTTGTGATATGTAAAGAGATGGGGGGTTCCATTGGCTTAGAAAAAGCTAGAAGGTCAAACTAAGGCATTGGATTTTTTGGGTTTGCTAGTGGATGTGGAGCATGGGTTGTGTTATCTCACAGAGAACATGATGGCATGTTTGTAAGAAACTATTGGATGGGTGGTGAGTAAAGAAAAGGTGCGGGTTAAGGACGTTATGAAGCTTTAGGCGTTTTTGAATTTTGCGTGTTGGGCAGTTCATCCTGGGTACACTTTTTGTAGGTTGGTGGCCTTTTTGTTAAAGGTGGGACAAACAAGCATCATTGGGTAAGGACTGGTAAACTGGTGCAGGCAGATTTAGCACTCTGGTTATTCTTCTTGGATCAGTTCAACGGCATCTACTTTTGGCAGACAGATTGGGTTGGGCAAGGGGAATTGCAGTTGTTTACAGATGCAGCAGGAGGAATTGGAATGGGTGCGGTTTTTGGGGGACTAATTTGCAGCTTGTTGGCCAATAGATTGGGAAAATGAGTGGGAGGAGAGATGTTACCTTTTGGGAGTTAATGCGAATTTGCATGGTGTCTGTGGATTAGCAGAAGTGGTTGAAGGGAAACAGGGTTATTTTTTAATTAATTTTTCATTTACAGGTGTAAACGTGGCAGTGGCTAGGAATGGGATTACTAGCAGTTTGTCTCATTTTCAGTTTTCCAGGTTCAAGTGCCTGGCTCAGCGGGCAGCTGAAGGTGTTGGCAGATGAGGTATGGCATCTTGGGCTGAAGTAGCAAGACAGTTGGTACAGTGGTCGTGGGCATTGTCTACCAGGAAAGTGTATGGTAGGCAAAATATGACTGATAAATCTATTTTACAATTGCTTGAGGAGGAGGAGGACATTTATTTGTAAGAGCTACTATTGCTCTAGTTTGCTAAGGCTCGGGCACATGGTAAGGCAGTGTAGTAGGTCAAGGTAGATCTGGTTATGATCAGTATATTTATGTGGGAGGCTGGATTGCATGATTTCCCTAAATCTTGTACTGTTGGTCACATGTTGTGAGGCAGAATGTCTGGTATGGTTAGGGATTTGTGATGGCCTTTGACAAGACAGGTTTTTAAAGTTTTATTAAGGGGTTTAACCTTGGTGATCGGTGATTCACTGGATTATACTTTGTAGGTGACTTTGTGTTTGTGGATGTATTTTGGAGCAATCAAGGTGGCAGAACAGTCAGGGTCATTAGTTTGAGGGGGATGTCATGTTTTTGTGGTGGCATTGCACATTTGGTTGTATAAATCTAAAATAAATCAGTTAGGGAGAGGCACTCAGACAGTGCTTGGAAGAGATAGATGTGGTGGGATATATGCAATGGCTTGGGCAGGGAGATTGTTGCAAACTCATGTGGGGAGTCTTCAGGACTTTTTTTTGAGTTGCTAGGGGGTAGAGTGATAACAGGTCATCAATCTGTATATGTGATATGAAAGGCTTTCATTGCATGGGTTTTCTACTTATTCTGTTTGCATTAGCAGGGCCTCAGATTTCGAGAGGGAAGGCAGATTAGAGAAGATTATTAAGAGGGTGGGTTGTTGGTCTTCAAATGCCTTTTTATCTTATATTAGGTAATGGTTAATTGGTTGGTTTGATATTATTATTATTTATTTATTTTTGTTTTAGTGTTATCTTGGGGCATTCATATATTCATTGGTTGGTGAAGATGCCTGCTCTTAGGCTGACAAGGAATTGAGCTTGCACCAGTTTGGGTAGAGAGTCAAGTGGCATGGTATTAGAGGCTTCAGGTGTAATCAGCTTATGGAGGAATTTGCATTTATACAGTCAGGAATGGGGCTTCCTTTTGGTGGTACATATGGCTGGTAATGACCTGGGAATAATTCCTAAGAAGCAGCTGGTGTATAGGGTAAGGGAGGATTTGGTTATATCTGGGTATGTACATTGTATGGTCCAAGATAGTACCACATTTATGTTGGATGAATGCCACTAATTTTATGGCATTATAGCAGGCATGGCATTTTATTAGTTGTAGGCTGGTGCTACAGCTGGTTGCTTTAGGTATGCACATGATAGACTATAGGCACTTTGATGACAAGGACCCAGTTTGGTTTATAAAGGATGTAGTACACCTGAATGAGTTTGGTTTGGATCTGTTTAATGTACATTTAAGTTCATTTTGGAGGGTTTAGTGCAAGTTCTTCACTAAATGAAGGGGAACTGCCTAGGGTCAGGCTGGTGGCCGGAGAAGAGGTGCAGGCTTGTCCATCTTCTGCTCCCCCTCTTGGTGGTGGGTTTTGATGGAAGGAGTTTGGAGGCTGATTAGTAAGAATAAGTGAGCAGTGGTTTGGACGCTGCTTATTTGGGCAGGGTGAGCGGTGATACATTGCCTGATGTGTGGTTATAAGGATGTTACATGTTGTGGTTACAAAGATGTTCATGTTGTGATTAACATTTTGGAATGATGCAATAAAGTAATGTGGTTGGAATTAATATGAGTTGTCCAATGCCATTTTGTTGTGATGTATTTTATTAAAGGGGACTGAGACAAATGGGGTTTAGGAACAAACCAATTTGTCCAGGGACATCTTATGTGTTTAGAGGTTAGGAGGAGTTAAATTGGGGTGTGGGATTTTTATCTGGAGAAGGATGCTAAGGCTAGGAAGTAAGTGAAGATTTGAGTAGTTTTTGGGAAAGGAAAGGTTAATTTAATATAGGGAAGTTTAAACAAAGTGACATAGGTGTAGGGGGAGGACTTAAGTGTTTTATGTGACTATAACTGGGAGCGCGAATCAAATTTAGGCATGGTCTTACTACCTGGTCTGTGACATTAATAGAACTTGATTTTGGTGTGATGGGTTTTAATTAAGGGGGACCAGGACAATATTGTTTGACATGTAACAGTTCTTCACCACTTTTATACTACCTCGAGTAGTAGACCCGTAACGAATTGTGTACCCCAAGGAATGGTCTTGGGGCCTCTACTGTTTGGGATATACTTTTCTGAGGTGTAAGCCAAACCAGTGGTCTGTGGCTGACCAAGTTTGCAGATGACTGCAAGCTGGCACTGCCTCAAATTCCCCTAATGATGTGAACATCCTCCAAGAGGGCCTTACCCAAACTAATAACTGGTGCCAGAAGTATGGCCTCAAACTGAATGCTTTGGGGAAAATGTCATACCCACTAATTATCACATTAATAACAATGTACTAAGCATGCAATCAGTCGTGAGGGACGTGAGCACCCAGGTTGACAGCAACCTGACTTTTGACCACCACATTGTCTCCGTTGTACGGAAGGCTTTCTACATGGTCCACCTCATAATTTAGGATATTTCATCCAGGAACAAGGAGGTCATAACTTCCCTGTACTCCTCCCTTATCAGACTCATTATCGAGTATAATGCCCTCTTCAGCATGTACCTTCCCAAGCACAAGTAGCAGTTGGAGAGACCACAGAGGTTCCTGACCAGGAAAATCCAAGGTCTCAAACACCTATCCTATACAGATAGGCTAAAAGCCATGTCCTCTACTCAGTCTCATACAGTTCAGAGGTGGCCTGTGTCTGGCATACAAGGCCATTTCAGACCCAGCCTTGATGGTGTTGCTGCATATCTGTAAGAGAAACTCCACTCACTCAAACAGCATGCAAGAGATTAACCTGGTCTGTGACATTAATAGAACTTGTTGGAGGGATAGATTTATGTCCCAAAGACTCCCCCATCTGTGGAATAGACTTCCTCTCCATGTCAAGCAGACTACCTCTCTAGCCCTCTTTTAGAAGAACCTGGACGACTGGATGGATAGGAAACAGAAAATATACCCCTGGGATCCCACCTATGTCCCTACTGGACAGGGCACAGGGGATACAGGTGCTGTCATTGAGGGGACATGTGCAAAATTCTTGGCTAGGCTTTTAAAGGCCTCTGGACCAATAGCCTAGTATCATCCTATGAAACTATGAATATGAAAATTAGAAAAAAAATGAATGGACCGTATGATGACTGAATCATATAGATTTTATTATGTCATATCCTGCATCTTGTGTGCATTTCCTACCCTGTTAGTAACTTGTGGGTTTCCTTCCAGGGTTTCTAATTTCCTCCCAGTTCAAAGACCAAGCTGGTTGATTGGCTACTCTGTTTGTTTGTGTCTTTTGGATTTTCCCGGTTAGGGGTCTCCACAGCGGAACTCCGGTCCGCTAATGATTGGCAGTTGATTTTTACGTACCGGCTTACCAGGCCTGACGCACAACATTCAATGAAGGTACGCCCATTCATGCATGTCTCCAAGCAGAAGACGCTCTAGCTGAGAATCGAACCGGACAGTGTCTTACTGTGAGGCGACAACGCTACCGCAGCACCACCACTGCGAGTTGATTGGCTACTCTAAACTGCTCATATATATTGCACTTGCCTTTTCTTTTTTGTCCTCTGTCATAATTGAAGAGATTCTGAGATTGGCTATTTGACTTATCCAGTTAACCAATGAATGAATACATAAACTACAATAGTAACACACTATGAAGCAACATGGATCAGTTTTATTTGAGAAACGTGACTGCCAAACTTGGAAATTACAGATTTTAAGCAATGAATCCATTTGACTTTCAGAAGTCCCTCTTTATTCAAAGGTATAGCAGCTTCTAAATTAAGATAATTGATGATGATGAGAGGGGTGGAGTGGGGTATGGAGGGAATGTCCTGCATATGGCATAATGGGCAGCTTGCATCATTAGTGTTCAGTGTTTTTTTTGGAAGGGGGGTATATTTTGTGACAAGGAGCTGCTAATATCAACATGCTGCCAGTACAGGCAGACATTCTTTCTAAAATAAAAACAATAATAATAACAATAATAATATAAATAATACTACTAATAATATAACTAATACTAATAATAAATGAATACTAATGCAAACTGGAGTGCCTGTGCAATTACCAATTACCAGCTATGACCTTGTTAAAGAAATATCACTAAATAAAGCCAACCTATGTATTTTTCAGTATATACAGTATACTGCCAGTTCCCCCTGTCTGGGTTGTTGAAATCCTAACTTGATATTTTGCTATAAAAGTTTCTGAAGTCCTTGTCTTTCACACACACACACACACACACACACACACACACACACACACACACACACACACACACACACACACACACACACACAAGTTCACAATTTCTAAGCTTATTTTGTTAATCAATCTCTTTCTTTTTGCTGCTCAAGATGGATTTACAAATGATGAAAACAACAATTGTGCAGTACAAAAGATGTGTGCTTCTGTACTGCAGAGAAATTACTTCCGAAACAGTGTGGTAACTATGCAATCCTTTTTGTGGGTCTCTGTCTTTGGATACTTATTGAGAAAGAAACATTTTTTTTTCAATGCACTACAACAACTGCAAACTAGGTGGAATCATTGAATCCACAAATGATGTCGGTGTGCTCCAGTAGGATCTCATGCAGACCAACAACTGATGCATTAGTCATGGTCTCAAACTGGATGCAAAGAAATGCATCATCATTAACTTTGGCACACTATCAAATCAAAAACAATGCCCTAAGTACCCATGAAGTTGTAAAGGACCTGGGATCACAAGTTGACTGCAACCTTAATTTCAACCACCATGTGTCTGCTATAGTAAGGAAAGCTTTCTATGTACCACACTTGAATAGTAAAGGCATTGCCTAGAGAGCAAAATAAGTTATAATGCCTTATGTTTGGCACTTATCTGGCCCATAATTGAGTATAACTCCCTGTTTGGCATGTACTGTACTAAGCACCTGCAGTAATTAGAGAGACCTAAGAGGTTTCTAACAAAGACAATCAAGGGCCTCTGGCATGTGGCTTACACAGACTGACTAAAGTCCCTGTAACTGTACTCTCTGTCATATAGGCTTCTTAGGGGAGACTTATGCCTGGCATACAGAGCAATCCAAGGCCCAAATTTAATGAACTTGCTGCATATCCAGAAATCAAACAGGACTAGGGCTACCTGTTCCAGGGAGCTAAATATAGCCTGTACCTTAAATAGGACATGCTGGAGGGACAGTTTTATCTCCCAGTGACTGCTGTGTCTTTGGAAGAGGCTACCAACTGATATGAAGCAGAGCACCTCTATGACACTGTTCAAGAGAAACCTGAACAAGTAGATTGGGAATCATAATTCTTACCAGAGATAGAGCCCACAACCTTTCTGCACATGGGCAGTCATCACTAAATGCAATTTTGGGTATTGCCTAGCATTTCTATGGTATTACATTGGGATGAAACAGCTAGGCTTCAACTGTATTCCGGGTCAATAGCCTAGTAATCTCATATGAACCTATGACCAAAATTAGCAAGGAAACTAATTCTACATATCACAAAAGCTGAGACTTAAAGAAATGAACTTAAACGCTGATGCAGTTCTATACCATGAGCCATTTATCTTAACTTGGGAAAAGTTAGGATACCACAACAGGAATTCAGTAATCTGTAGTGTGACATTTATCAATAACGTATCAGTATGTTTCTCTTTAGATTGTTCCACAAGCAGAGTAACACAGCAGATTACATCAACATAAGGTCACTGCAGACATTTTATGGAATGAAAAGCCGAGGAAGGGAGTGGGAATTTGGCTTTCCCTGCTGTAGTACAATCTTGGACTTATTATCTATAATTTGCAGGGTACATGCTCAGTGCATTGCGTTTGCCCCATGGGGGAAAAAAGATTTTTATTTACATATGTATTTATTTATTGATGAGATTGAAACAGTTCTACTTTTTTTTTGTCAAACTTCTGACAGCTTCAATATTTGTCATGTACTGATACATATAGATATAAATATTGATAGATATATATTTTATAACTGAGCTAGAACACTGATCCATGTGGATTTTTTTTCAGATTCAGCAGTGGGTTACTTGTTTAAAATGAATACATCCTGTAAACTATAAAAGTATCTCTTTACTCTGAGAGAAGTTGGATGTAAAAAGTGCAATGCGGCACAGTTTGACAGTACAGGAGGAACCAAACCCCCATAAAAAAAAAACATTTTTTTTACACCAGAAGCTTTTAATCTATATATTTATTAGGATGTGACAGATACAGAAAGCAGAAAGAAGAGTAAAATGGAACAACAGAAGGGTGAAGAGTGAGAAGCATGCCTAGAGGGATGGAAGACTTAAACTATACAGAAAGGACCACATGCTGAGATGCTGTTTGATTGTTTATTATAGTCATATAATAATGGCTGAAACATTTATGAAGAATTGCTTGAGCATGTTCTAGGTGTCTTGTCCAATTAATAAGTAATTCCATTGTGCTTCTCTGAAAAGATAATACTTTAGGTCTTGATAAAATGTATTGAAGAAGAGTATGGATTTAATACTCTGTGAACGTGTGTCTTATATTTTTAGAGCTAGTGCTAAGAAACCATGCTCTCTGCAAAATGCTGTTTACAAGTTAAAGATAGTTGGGAAGGCATACCAAGTTATATAGCATGGATTTCTCTGATAGCCTGCAGCAAAAAAGGAAAATCATTTGTCAAATAGTTGCAATATTAAGAAAGGTATTAACACAATTAATATATTTTTTAATTAGCCTTTGACAACATAGGGCAATGATGTTGTCTTTGGGGTAAAAGCACCCCTCTAATTGTTTTCCTGGTAGTTTGTAGCATGATCAATTGTTCACTTGTTACTATAGTTATTTATTTTTTCATGCTACTGTGATTGGAAATTTATATTCTACTTGTCGGAGGACAATTAATTGTCACTATCTACTCTCACTTATAGTGAATAAGATGTATGAGAATATTTTATCCCACACAAAGGAGACTATTGGCATTCTGTTTACTCATTTGCATGTGATACTTGTCATATCTACAAGTTCTTGAATTCTTGGACATTTGCAATTGGCTTTCAGTTTAACCGGTTATGAGCCCACTTGTTTTGAGTTTAGTCTAATGTTTGTGAGGCTCATGGATGAGATTGTTTTCTTATGCCCAGTCTGGGAGCATGGACTAAACCATTTTAGATGTTTGCTGGGGAATCATGTGACCTGTATATGGCAGTGTTGTCAGCATAAAAGATAATAAAGAGGTGGGACACTTATTAGGAAACTTGTTAATAAATAATTATATTTTGAGAAAAAGCCTGACTGTTCTGGTACTTGTTTGTTTGGAGAATTTAATTAAATTAATTACTCTTCTTTGGATGTGGCAGAATTAAAGATGTTAAGATTTGCACTGGGTGTGACGAGGGTGGACAGGATTAGGAATAAGTATATTAGAGGGTCAGCCCAGGTTGGAAGGTTTGGAGACAAAGCCAGAGATACAACATTACAATGGTTTGGACATGTGCTGAGGAGGGATGCTGAGTATATTGGGAAAAAGATGCTAAGGATGAAGCTACCAGGTTACAGGAAAAGAGGAAGGCCTAAGATAAGGTTTATGGATGTGGTGAGAGAGGACATGCAGGTGGTTGGTGTGAGAGAGCAAGATGCAGAGTACAGGAAGAAATGGAAACAGATGATCTGCTGTGGTGACACCTGACGGGAACAGCCGAAAGAAGATGATGATGATGACTCTTGTTTTCTAACTAGCTTCCCCTGCACCAGGATTGCAAGCCAAACTCAAGGCATTTAATCATGACCTGGGTTCCATCACCATGGCAGAGAGCTAGCCAGCCCCTGAAGCTACATCTTCATTGGTCTGTTACTACCCTTCAGCAGCATCCTCTTTCACTACTTAAAAGAACATTTTTCTCTCTCTCTTTTTTTTTTCTTAAGTTTCTGTGAGTGCTGTATTTCACTGCAGGATGTTTGTATGTACAATAATATGCAGAACGGATACTGGAAAAAAAGGAAAAAAGTAAATTACACATCATATGTGTATATTACTTATTATTAGCATACTAGCTTAGTGATTACATCCTCTACCTTCCATGTCTCTGTCAAAAGGTTTGATCCCTATATCCAGTCACTGTGCAGTTTCATTGTTATCTCTGTGTCAGTATTGGTTTTGTCTGGACATCTCAAGTTCCTCTTAGTTCCATAAAACAGAAATAAAAATGCTGATTGATCAGCCTCTCATGATCATATATGTTGCATTTACCTTTGTCCTCATGGCAAAATTCATGGCTAAAATAGTCCATGCTGAACACTGATTTACGCACTTATCACATTTATAAATTAAATTAAATTACTATACCACCACTCAAATATAAATGTATATTGAATATTGCTATTACTTATGAATTCATCTGGGTGAAATCTGACTATAAGAATCAAAAACTATCAATGGGAAAGACTTCAGGCACAATATCATAGAAAAGACAGTGCCAGTGTAAATCAGAATAGAATTACAAGTGGTGAAGAGTGAAGCAGGCATATAGTTCTAAATAAATGCACAAGAATAAAATAGGAAAAGACAGGAAGAAGTATATACCTAATGTGTGCCGTCCTTAAGGGAATATGCTAATATAGCTAATACCCAATGAGTTAGAATGGACATTTATGTCTCTCTTTGAACAAATAATCTGTCTCATGTTTGGAGTTGGATTTGTTTGTTTGCATACCAATCAGATAAGAAGAAATGATCGACAGACCATTTCTTTTAGTTTCAGACTGAGTAGCTGTTTGCATTCAGATTCAGAAGTGGTCTGTTGTTAAGAGTTTACAGCTGTATGTAGGATCAAGCAGTGCGGAAAATTACTTATAAGGCCTTTTCTTTGTGGGCATTTTCAATGTAGAGTAAACTCTTAGCTGAAAAATAACTAGGCCATTTAATTCTGACATCTGAAAGACAACTGAAAAGGGTTTAACATGTAAGCTTGAGCAGCAAATGATTTGCATACGTGTATTGGATATGGTTTGCCACACACACTGGCCCAGTCTAATGACATTTTTGCTGTCAGCAAATAAACCAGTGCATAGGGCTTTGAAAACTGACCCCACCCACCTGAGGGATGAAGTACAGGCTGCCATGTACAAGATGATACATTCAACAACCACCACTTAAATGTACTAAACCTGTGTTGCATCGCTGTCAAACAATAAGGAATGAACTTTTCCATGATAAAAATATGATTCCTGCTGTACTTTTTTTTTTACCCTGAAGCTAAGAGTGTTATATAGTTGGTTAACTGTCTAGGTGAGCAACACAATATGACAGTGTAACTAATGATGAGAATAACCTGACTGCGGTTTTTTACATTATTTTATTTAATGTTTTTCATAGACTGTTGATATCTATTATACACACAATATTTGCTGATAGATAAACACTGAGTAGAACCATCTGAAATAATTATTATATTTTTATTAATTTATTTGATTTCTTTTTAGTGTAATGTTTTCATGGTTGAATTTTATCATAGGATTAAAGCAAGTTACTGTTTAATGTCCATAAGGCCCTTAAAGCCTTGCCAAGTTTTTACCATTATTTCCACAATCAGCACCTATTGCCCCTATGCAAGAGGGACACAGGTGGAACCCCTGGGGTGAATTTACAGTCACTGAATCCAAAAATCCAAGAAGAACACACACAAAACGTTGGATAAAAAACTTTATCAAAAAGCAAAGCTTTCGGGTAAAACTCTTCTTCAGTACTAACACAGATACATTCAAAACATAACTTGCTTTAAACAAGAGCCCACAAGTCACATGGCAGCAGCCCACATCATGTGACTAAAACACATAATCAATTCTATTAAATAAAATAAAATACATCTAAATTTAACATAAATAAATGAATACATGAGTATATCTATAATTTAATACGTTGTAATTTCATTAAAATTAGTTTAAGACTTATAGCAGAGTTAAGGCCAGGTGGACGATCTGCTGCTAATCGTAGTATCCACTCATATTCTCTAATCTCAAGAGTATTATTAATATCCCCACCCCTAACAGAAGATACAACCGTATCTATAACCCTAAATCTAAACTTATGTTCAACTCCACATAATTGTATATGCTTAAATAAAGCATTATTAACATTCTCTCTCCTAATCTCAGATTTATGCTCAATTATCCTATCCTTTAACTTACGTGTAGTCTTTCCTACTTAAAATGAAGGACAGACTACACAAGTAGCCATGTACACAACGTTAACCATATTACAATTTGCCATAAGTCTAAACTTATAATTTCTATTAGTGACAGGATGGATAAACAAAGAAGAAATAGAAATGTCAACAATGTCTACACAGCAAGAACAATTCAAGCACTTAGGTGTACCAAAACGAGTTGATCCAAGCAAGTTCATATTCATACCAGTTTTAGAACTATATTTAAAATCCTTGTAGCATAACCTACTCTTAATAGTTCTCTTATTTCTATAAGAGAAATATGGTTTGCTACCCAATAACCTGCAAATCTCAGGGGATGCAGTCAAAACTGACCAATACTTTTGTATAATACGCTTAATAGAAAAAGCTCTATTGCAAAAAGTGGTCACATACCTCACTATATTCTCCCTATGAGGGTTATAGATACGGTTTAATCTTCTGTTAGGGGTGGGGATATTAATAATACTCTTGAGATTAGAGAATATGAGTGGATACTACGATTAGCAGCAGATCGTCCACCTGGCCTTAACTCTGCTATAAGTCTTAAACCAATGTTAATGAAATTACAGCGTATTAAATTATAGATATACTCATGTATTCATTTATTTATGTTAAATTAAGATGTATTTTATTTTATTTAATAGAATTGATTATGTGTTTTAGTCACATGATGTGGGCTGCTGTCATGTGACTTGTGGGCTCTTGTTTAAAGCAAGTTATGTTTTGAATGTATCTGTGTTAGTATTGAAGAAGGGTTTTACCCAAAAGCTTTGCTTTTTGATAAAGTTTTTTATCCAATGTTTTGTGTGTGTTCTTCTTGAATTTACAGTCACCCATCCAATTGTCCAGATTGCGTTTGAAGAGGGACATGTTTGACATGAAGTGGGAGTCTGTTCCAAAGGTGTGGTAACCTCTGGGAAACAAATCTGTCCTTCCAGCTGGTTTTATTAATGTCATATACCAGATTAAGGTCTATAAAGCAAGTAACCCATGTACCGTTTGACTTACGGATATGCAGCATTTCCAATAAAGCAGGGTCAGAGATTGCCTTGTATGCAAGGCAGAGATCACCTCTTAGTAGTCTTCATGAAACAGAATAAACGGACAGTACTGTCAGATGATCCCCATAGAACAGATGCTGAAGACCTTGAATTTTCTTTGTGAGGAACCTTTGTGGTTTCTCCAGTTGCTGCAGGTGCTTGACAAGGTATATTCCTAAATGGGGCATTATACTCAATTATTGGCCTAATGAGGAAATAGTACAGGGAGATTATAACTTCTTTTATTTTTTCTGGAGGCAATGCCCTTACTTATGAGGTGAGCAATATAGAATGACACTTTTACCACTGCGGAGACATGGTGGTCAAAGGTGAGGTTGCTGTCAACCACTGTGTACGCAGGTCTCTCACCACTGAATGTGTAAGTAAAGTGTTGCAATTGATGTAGTAGTTACCAAAAGGAATGATAATACATTTTTTGCATTGAGTTTAACGCCATGACTTTGGCACCAATTATTTGTTTGTGTTAGACCCTCTTGTAGGCCTTAAGTTTTTGCTTGTACTTTGTAGAAATAAATTCTAAGAAGTAGAGGTCCCAGGACTGGTCCCTGTGGAATACCACTGGTTACAAGTCCGCTGCTGGAGGTGGATTCCCCTATTTTGACTATATGAGCTCTACCAGTGAGCCAGTTAGCGACCCATCTAAATATATAAGTCTTGATGCCTAGTTGGCTGAGTGGAGGATAGTGTCAGATGCCTTGGCTAAGTCCAGTTAGGCTGTATGCAAAGATTTCCCTCATCCAGGGCCTTGGTGACTGTCTCGAAGAAGTCCACCAGGTTTAACATGCATGATCTCCCTTTGACAAATCCCAACTAAGTAAGGTCAAGTGTTTGGAGATTACCTATATCTTTGTTGAGAATGTCCATGATGATTCGTTCCATGGCCTTGCAAATAAGGCTAGTCAGGCTAATAGATCTATAGTTCCAAGGGTCAGTGGAAGCACAACCTTTGTGCAATGGAATAAAGGTGGCCATTTTCCATTCATCTGGCTTGAAGCCAATGCTTAGACTATGATTGAAAAGAGTACTCAAAGGTGTTGCTAATTCATGTTGGCGCCCATGTAGGATGCAGCCTGGGCTGTTATCAGGTCCCATAGATGCTGTGCTTTTGGCCTTACAGCCAGCATTTACAACCTGTTGTTTAGAGATACAATGTAGTGGAAAGGTGGTAGGGACATCATGGACTATGTATGGTGGGGACAGGGGAGTGAAGTTTTCATAGAACCTGTCAGCCAACAAGTTAGCTATGTCCACAGGCTCAGTATATGTGGTATCATACATAGAGGAAGTTGTCACCCTCCTCATTTAATCTCCTCTTTGCCTTATGGAGACTTATGAAGATAGCATAGAATTTGCAGTAAGGAAATTATTTCTTTGATGAAGCTTGTAGAACATTTAATATGTTTATTAATGGGGATGTAATCCAGATTTAGTAAAGGAAGCCTTTTAAAGGCATTGGGGCTTGGCAGTAATCTTTCGGATAATATTAATAGTAATTTCCATGAGAATAATAATAGGACAGAGTTGTGTTAAAGAAAAAATATATTTTGTAACAAGTTATAATATCATAAGTGGTCAGATTTGAGATATGTTATTTTTGAGAATTTCTTATTCTGGACATCAATGCATCTCATGATGGAATCACCTATGACTAATATATTTGATTTTGGGTTTTGCCTTAAGAGTTTGACCAGTGAGACACTGGTGCATGAGCTATTATGTGTAATCTGTTCTGCAGAGGAAGTATGTGTGGCATACTTGTGTTTGTGTTTGGGAGGTCTCTGGTGTTTACATATGTTTCTGGTTTGGACCTCCGCACATGTAGTTGTGTGTGACATGGGTTTGGGTGGAGTAGGTGGTGAGGTGTGCATGCTGGAAACCTGCACATTGTCATTTGTATTGACCGGTGCATGCGAGCACATGGATTCAAGGTTCTTAATATAGTTGCATCTCTCAAATGTTGTGTTTGTGTGGTCTAGGATCAGAGGATTGTCAGTGAACATGAGGCAGTTGTTACACTGCCTCACAATACCTATGTTGACCAAGCTGGCTGGAGAAACTGTGGGAAATCATCCATCCATAAACATAGGTAAATGTATATGATCAGGAAAAGAGGTCACACTTAGGAGTGGCTAGTGGGTAAGAGGTGTGTTGGTACATCTGAGGCTAGGCTTAGTGTTCCACCTGACAGTACAGCAGGGCCAAGAGAAATCTTTGGAGGACCACAAGCAAAGTGCTAAGGAAAATTTAACAAACAAAACATTTGTGTCTATAACCACCAATGGTAACCATCGTTACGCAGCAGTGCACGATGGAGTGATACATGCAAAACAAGTGCAAACATGGGGCTTAAATAAAACAAGAAAATACCCTTTTTAACTCAAACTAACCAATAAGAATGCTCTGTCTGAGCTCCAGTCCAATCACCCTCGATTGGATGGGACCGAGTCAGCACTCTCGTCACACAAGGGTACAGAAAGGCCTTCAACAGCAAAGGTGGCTTGAAGCAGATGCTCGGACATTACTAAACAAACCCAGAAATAGCAAACTTGGAACTGGGCACTGCTACACCTGAACTAGTACAGTGTACAGTTAAATGTGACAAAAATAGTTCAGACAATTCAAACAGACAGTGGAATACAAATATAAATTAAAAGTGTAGTATATAGCAAAAACAGGCACTTATAGTTAGTTGGAAACAATGGATACCTTAGATATTTCAGTATCTCAGTGAAGAGCTGGTTTTAGTGCTCAACTGATACCAAACATTTTAGATTCAGTGAGACTGAATCTAAACTATGCTATAAAATACTAGAAATAAATGTACTAGAAATTCAAAGTACATAAAATCAGTACAACAACATAAAACAGTTCAAATAATGCAATGTGCATAAAATCATAATTTTCTAGTGTAATGAGCAAATTTACATAAATTACATAAAAAGATCCAACAGTGTATGCCCAAACAATTATCAGCACAGGGTGCTGCACATTTTATCACCAGCGATCCAACAGATGACAGTATTGTCAGAGATTACTATACAATATTGAAAGGAGATTCCTTTTTACTAGAGGTGCTATGATTTGCTGTTTGAAAACTGAAGTTGGGAAGAAATGGGAGGTTTAGCCAACTATTAAAACTATATATATATATATATATATATATATGGTTCCCTATGAAACCATCAAAGTTACACTACATCGAGAATGACTACATCGAGACTAGACCATCGAAAGTACATAACAGCGAAAACAGAAATCGTCGACATTTAAAACACCGAACACCATAACACCGACACACGGAACGTAAACAACACACTACACTACATAGAATACACACTAGCCCTGACCCAAACCCTAACCCTAAGGTCCGACACTATCGCACACTTCACCTACCTGCACCCTAACCCTAACTCACTTACCCACCCCTAGCCCAAGCTCCGACACTATCGCACACTTCACCTACCTGCACCCTAACCCTAACTCACTTACCCACCCCTAGCCCAAGCTCCGACACTAACGCACACTTCACCTACCTGCACCCTAACCCTAACTCACTTACCTGACCACTCCCACCTCCGTCACTGTCGCACACTTACCGGGTCGCGTTAAACATACACCAGTGCTGTGACATTCCATTTCGACGCTTTGTAAGTCGACGATTTCCGTTTTCGATGGTTTGCAATTTCAATATTGAAGTCCCGATCTTCTCATTTTCGATGTAGTGTAACCCGATGGTTTCATAGGGAACCATATATATATATATATATATATATATATATATATATATATATATATATATATATATATATATATATATATATATATATATATATATATATATATATATATATATTTTTTTTTTTTTAAATCTAATTAGCTAGGCTACACATCCATTCAAAACATTTTCAAGTTACCCAAGATGTCTCTTCATAACAAAACAAATATATATATATATGAGTTTTAGCCATACCATATAGTTTGTTTACAGATCCGCAGATTGTGTCATATGTTCAAACAATAGCATTCTTCTCAGTCCAGATATACAAATGCCTATTATTTGACGCCATTCACCATTAATAGAATAGTCTATATGCTTCACCAATTTAGAGATCACTAAAAATAGGTATGTATAAAAAGAGAGAGAGGGAGAAAAAAAGGTTGCATGACAGAAGATTATTGTACAACTTTTTGACTTTCCTAAATGCAGTGATAAAACAGAGAAAGATGTTTCGAGACCCCAAATAATCCTTGCTACTTGTACAAACACCAAGATCACTGTACCTCAGAATAAGCAGAGCTTTTCAAGATGCCAGGCACTTGAAATTAGTGGACACGTTTTCGTAGGTAAATAGGTGTTTCCTAGGCTAACAACCACAAGGCCCCTTTTAAGCCTAGCTACGCATCCCAAATCTCTGATAAGTTATAGTACCCTGGAAAAGGGTAAGCAGGAGCTTGGCAGATGAAACGTTTACTAGCAGGGGCCTGGGAGATGAACCACTTACAAGCTGCCTGTGTTCATTAGAGATGAAGCTGCCAAATCAGGAATGAATTCCGTTTCCCATCCGATCATCCAAGTTATAGTTGAATTGCATTAACGAGGAACTTTGCTTCACATGGATGATGAGTCTCTTTCAGAGAAGGGATAGTCTGAGTTATATACTTGTCTCTTCAGCAGGTCCTATTTAAATCACTGGTGAGGTTTACATCTTTAGAATGGGTACTTCTGATGTAGTAGTCTTTATTGTGCTGATATTCAGGAAGTCCATCAGGGAGGGGTCTGACATACCTTGTATGCCAGGCATAGATCTCCCCTCAACAGGCTGTAGAAGACAGAATATAAGGACAGGGCCTTGAGGCAGTCACCATATGTGAATATGCAGTTCATATGTGTATGTAAAAACGGGTTCCCTACGTTAGAATGACAGCGCAGAAGATCGACACTCAAAACACCGACGACAGAAGAACAAAACCTCAAAAACACGAAAGTTCACATGCCCGACACACCACAATCCCGACACTTAACAAAACAAAATGTTCACTGTTACAAACGACGCAAGCACACAAACAACCAAAAAACCTACACTACACCTTACACAAAACTATCTATGCACTAACCTTAACCCAAACCCTAACCCTAAGGTCCATAACTATCGCACCCTCACCTTACCCGCTCCCTAACCCTAAGGTCCATAACTATCGCACACTCACCTTACCCGCTCCCTAACCTTAAGTCCCTAACTATTGCACACTCTCCTTACCCGCACCCTAACCCTAAGTCCCTCACTATCGCACACTTCTTACCCATACCCTAACCCTAAGTCCCTCACTATCGCACACTAACCTTACCCGCTCCCTAAACCTAAGTCCCTCACTATCACACACTAACCTTGCCCACACCCTAACCCTAAGTCCCTCACTATCGCACACTAACTTTACCCGCACCCTAACCCTAAGTCCCTCACTATCACACACTAACATTACCCACACCCTAACCCTAAGCCCCTCACTATCGCACACTAACTTTACCCGCACCCTAACCCTAAGTCCCTCACTACCACACACATACCTTACCCGCACCCTAACCCTAAGTCCCTCACTATCGCACACTTACCGGGTTGCACTCACAAGTTACCCCTGTCAGTGTTTTTGCTGTCGGTATTGTGACTTGTCGGTCATCTGCTTTGCCGTTCTTCTGGCGTCAGTGTTTTGTGTGTCGATCTTCCGTGCTATCGGTCTAATGTAGGAAACCCATAAAAGCACACACACACTCATGCATGCATGCACACATGCACACAAACACACACACATGCATACACACACACACACACACACACACACACACACACACACACACACACACACACACACACACACACACACACACAAACCACATATCTTTGTATATATGTATGGATGGAAATGGGACTACTTAGATTGGCTGACTGGTGTTTAAGTCAATAGTTTTGCTTATTTATGATCAGCAGGAAAGCTGTTGCCTTTCGATGTGAAATCTGTATAATACCAGGGTGGTAGAACATGCTCTTTCTGCTATATTGCGAGATCATTAAGTTAGCAAATTTAAACAGCAGTGGGTGTAGAGTATGCAGTGGGTACCACTGCACAAATATATTGTTATTTTCATTTGCATGCTCCAGGGTCTCAGACCTTGCACAGTGTGTTGCTGTCATTTTTTGTTCAGTTTTGCTTATCAGTCAACTGCAGTTTCAGTAAACCAGTTAATCTTCAATAAATTCATATCTGTCTGTCTGTCCGTATATCTATCTATCTATCTATCTATCTATCTATCTATCTATCTATCTATCTATCTATCTGTCTCTCTTTATCTATCTATCTTTCTATCTATCATCAAGACATATATACATAGATGCACATAAAACTCCTGTCTCGGTATATAGATATAGATGTAGATGTAAATGTCCATATGGATAGATAGACAGATAGACAGACATTGATACAGAACTTCTAAAAGACATTTTCAACATATGTAACAACATAGGTTTATTTACAGATCCAGAAAATAAAATATCAGCAGCCTTAACTTTCCAGCTTTGAAATAAAACTAAATGTTTAACTTAGTTACTTCTTCCTAAGATAGTTCTGTCCACACAGCTCTGCCAGGACAAACAAGTAAAGTTCAGGACTGCCAGCATCTCCACAGCCTTACTTTCATTATACAAAAAGAGGTTGATTCACAATTATAATTCACAGATACTAGCAGATGTTATCAGCAACTGGGTCTTCCTTCCAATAGCCTTTTAGTGAGGAGCTTGCTTCAAGTTTGCTGCTTCCAGACAAACTCCTCTTATACAACATTTATTGATACTTAACACCTTTTTAACTATCTAATAACAAATCTTATCCTGCTATCCTGTATTGGGAATGATCCCATACTCACTTCAGCACACATTTTAAAGATGCATTACCCATTTACAGACTCAATGTGCTACAATATGTGTATGTATAAATAGCTTTATAGACACATACAGAACAGCCATTTGATCATGGTGAATAAGTCAAAGTATATTTATTTTCATAATTGTCCTTCAGCGGTCACTAATAATAGATATGTATAAGGAGAGACGGAGAAAAAAAAGGTTGCATGACAGAAGATTATTGTGCAACAGTTTGACCTTCCTATATGCAGTAAATTAGTTATCATCTGAATGTTTCTGTGGATAGTGAATCCATATATGATTTAATGATAAGACTTTGATTATTTCCTTTTCTGGATGAAATGAGCTATATCCTAATTGCATTTATAGATTGCCCATCAGGACACCCAGTAGCATATATATGGCAATTCATCCTTGACTGCTATTTGAGACATCATCTTGTATATAGTTTGAAATTTATATTAATGTCATATATGATTTATCTTAATTGTTTCTTCACTGATTCTAAGCTATAATGATTTGTATTGCTTACATAACATAGAAGGTATCTGCCAATTTCTAGGAATTTAAGGTGCAGTGTTAGCTGGTTTCTATCATTTGTTCTAGGTCTTAAACACAATTAAATTACTGAGAAGATAACCATTAAAAAAATGAGTCCTGAAACTGTTTCAGATGTAATGATACATATAACCCCTTATAAAATGTATCAAATAGTTCATTACTTTGAGCAATAAGCACACATTATCCCACAAACGTTGCACTTCAGGCTTTCAGAACCAGTACCATCCATTGAATTCATGGTAAGTAAAGACCAAAGGGACTGCTGATTATCTGCTGGTATCTTGCTTTCAGTTTTACCTTCCATTATTCCTGTATAAATACTCTCTTCTTTCATGGTATACTATTAGAGGATGTTTACAACTGTAGCAGCTTTTACAATATTATTTAAAGTGAACATCATACCACTTTACAGTTATGCAAATTATTACAAGTTCTAATATAAACGGTCACTTAGCCAAACATGTCTTAGAATATTCAATTGGCTTTTGACATAAAGATTTGTTGGAATCATTACATAACTATTTAGGCTTATTTTTTCCTAATGCTATTTCAACTTTATGACTTAAAATCTTTTAATACTGCATTGTCATTTTTTGAATACTTTCTATATATATTTGCTACTCCACTTTTGCTTTTTGTAAATCTTCTTGTATTTGTAATAATTTATCATACTCGTTTAATTTATTGTAAGATCACTTTTCCATTATATCTTTTATATTATTATCTAATGAGTCCCCATAATATAACTTTATTAACATTCCCATCATCATTAAAAGAAAGAAAATCTTCTATTTGCTCTTTTACAAATTTTTGAACTCTTAATTTCATCACATGTACTGGGATTCTATAAACAATCTGATAATTCCCTGTATACATTGCTAAATTGATGTTTAATACATTATAATCATACAAAGAGCAATATATTGTTTAAAAACAAAAAAATTATTAAATAAATCTATAGAAGTGTAAATCCTGTCAGTTTGAGTTTGTGTTCCATATACATATAAACATGAGTAAAAAGTAATATCTTACTTCCTGCTTTAGTTATTATATTAATTAAGTGATTATTATTATTCCATGTGTAGAGCATGTTGGCTCAGATTCTAGTGTTCTTTTGATTACTTGTGTCATTTATATTAGTTACACAATTAATGTCTCCAGCTAACATTAAACTACCTGTCATTTAGCTTAATTAAACATTTAAATGATGTTTTGCTATTTGAGCTCCTACTCCTGGGAACCACTTGAAGTTAGATAATGTGTAAAGCTTGTTATTGAATAGAATTACAATTATGTACATTCAATGTGAACCATTAATAGTGTTAATAATACTGGGCATTACAGGGAACGTACTCCATAGTATAGTAACTCCTCTTCTTTTTTTATTAAAAAAATGATAACATTTCATAATCTGTATTGTTTAAAAAATGTAGATCCTTTTCCAACAAATTAATTTCTTGTAAAAAATGTATCATCATCTTAAAGTATCACATTAAAGCTCTTCTTTTCTTGACACTATTTAATCCATTTACATTAATAGATATTAAATTAAAATGTATTATATTTTGTATTTTAATAAAGAAGTAATTTTGGGGATATTATATGAAACAATAATCCACCAAACTACTAGTTCATCTAATATTATAATAGTTATTTTAGTACTAAGCTATTTTTCATTACCCTTTTGAACTCTTCCTTGCTATAATCTAAACTATTAAAACCACTAAACTTAAAATTAGAAAAAAAAATTGAATTCTAACTACATACCTCATTACTAGAAACCTACTACTTATGGATACCAAAGTTTATTATTTGTCTATCTAAATAGGCAAATTACTCATAATGCACTTCTGTCAAACAGGTTACCTGCATTAAATCATTAAGAGAAAAAAAAAAGCTACTGTAGCTTATGAATAACTAATGTAATAACATAAATTAAAAGATTAAAAGTTCATTAACTACAACTGTTCAGATAAGTAGGATAAATTCATATGAAAACAACTTGAATGTGCATTGCTGCATAACAAGTAGTTTCATAAATGGACAACCCAATTATGTATGAGCAACACTGATGCACATCCAGGATGCATACATTACTTATTAAGTGTGTATGCATATAAATCCAACTTTTATATGTAAATAGCATGTGCATTAATATAGTTAAAGTAAATGAGATGTTACTAGTGACATGCCTTATTATATATCTGACTTAGACTATAACCAACAATCCAGCTCTCTAACAAGATTACAGTTGTATAATTACACAGTAAACACGTGTAATTGTATAAACTTATCACTCCATGTGTACTTAAATGTGTCTTAAATCCACTCCAGCAGATTTAAAACTTAACTAACTTCTATATTTTCTATAAGAAGATATCTAGAATTTGCAAATACTGTTTATTAAATAAAAATTTACAAATATACAACATGCATTATAATTTGGGTAAGTATGTTATCTATATTCTCAATAGTAATCTATACACTGTTAATACTCATGCAGTGAACTGATAAAACCATATTCCAAGCACATAATATGCACCAGCTTTATGACATATAGCGAGTACTGAAATACCACAGCATACCCTATCATAAAATGAATGTGTCCCATGCAGTATATCTGTATAATGCAAGCATCATACACATGTAACATATATGAAATCTAGAGATCCTGTGTACAGCACAATCCACATTCATAAGACATTGTAAAAGCGTACTTTCCCAAGACATCAGGCATATTCAGTCGCCCACTCTGAGTAAAAGATAGGAATTAATGCTGAAACCAAATTCCTTGTTTTTCTTCCCCCTTTTTTTATTTTCCTCCTTTTCTACAATAAAGAATCATTTAGCCAGATACATACTTTGTATTTTCCTGATATAGTTAAAATATTATTTCCAACATTTTCTAATTATAAGTAAATACGGCAATAAAAAAACTCACTAAGTTAATGCATATTTTGCACTAAACAAAAATATAAGATACCATTTAGAACAACACTTAATAATGGTACTGTGACCAAACATTTTTTGTTGTATTCATGTTATTAACACCGATACCCAAATCAGTGTGTACTTCTATACCTCTGACAACATTACAGTGGCCTTTTGCATAAGATATCCATTGATGATAACTAAACATTGCATTCAATTTCATTTCAACTTGTTGTTGTGTTTTTCGGCTTATCCCGGTTAGGGGTCGCCACAGCGGAACTCCGGTCCGCTAATGTTTGGTAGTGGATTTTTATGTGCCGAGTTACCAGCCCTGACGCACAACCTTCAACAAAGGCACACCCATTTATGCATGCCTCCACACAGAAGACGCTCTAGCTGAGAATCAAATGCAACAACGTCTTGCTGTGAGGTGGCAATGCTACCGCAGCACCACTACCGCAGGTATTCAATTTAATTTCAACTAATATTGCAAAATGCCTGCTGGTGGGTATGAATAACATCCCTGCTTTAACAATGCATCTATGCCATATATGTTCATGCCAACTAAGTTTAAAACATAAATACAACACATTTGGCACCCACTTGTATAGTATTTAAACCTTTAAATAAAAGCTTTTTTCTGAAAAAAACTTCTTCAGGTATAAATATAATCCTAATAATATTACTTTCAATTTACATTGGTTTACCTTTTCATTGGATAAGTAAAAAGTACAGCCTGGTTGAATGCAATCGCAAAAATAATAAACACTGTAGTATTCGGCATTATCAATGTCAGTATTAGCAGAATGAAATAATAAATAGTACAACCTTTACAATACAGACTTTTATAATTCATACACGTGAAACCTCTATGTAAGGAAGCTGAGCAGCTGGTTCTTTACCTATAAAATGTTTAAGCATGAAACTGAAAGGCAAGCCTCAAAACCAGACCTTCATGATATTACATATTAAAACCACAGCTTATTTATATATGATGATGTATTGAACACTGCATATTCATATGCCCACAGGCAAACACTAGGTCAATTGTCCTTTGGGCCATTCCAAGACCAGCCAATTTCCCCTCTATGCTCAAAACAAACCATACTACTTGGTCACAAATCGGTGTCACCCATTTCAATCTTAAGATAACATGTATTTGTAATTTCAACAATTTTCATAACGCCACACATTGTTTAACTGAGGTAGACAGCTACTAATGCCAACAGGTTAAAAAACTGCTACATCAGACTTGAAAAATAGACATCCTAAGAAACAATTACTTAGCTTTTTATACACACCTCATTGTCAAAATATTTATTATATAGCCTGCTTCATATTTTTCTGATATTGCATATATTCCCTCATTATTTCTTCTTAATCTAATTCCCATCTACTTTGTCTACAAGCCAGTTATTTTGTTCTGCGAAAAATTCAGTTTGGCAACCACCTTCTGCAATTCTGCCTTCATGGTCATTTGAAGCTTTGTCCATATTGTTAATTTGCATACCTTGTATTTTTATTAGATTTTCCAGGTGATCGATCATCTTTCTACATTCTTCTTTAAAATACTCCATTTTGACTTCAAGTCTGTCTATTCTGATGAATACACCCTGCTTGCTTGATATCAGTGACTGCACTCTCTCCTTTCTAGATGAATTAGATGAAATTCTGACAGGAAAATTAAAACTTCCAAGAAAATTCACCCCCTTATTTTTTTTCCTTTTATTTGTAAATATGGATATCAGGAATCTGTAAGTTTTTATTTTTAACTGATATCTTTGTAAGAATAATACTATTTAGTTACAGAGTTTTTTCTAGTTCCTGCTCTTATTTTGCCATTCTGGCTGTCCCCTCTAGGTAGTGAATTTTAATGGTCTTGGAAAAAAAGGTATTTACCTTTGCATTAAGTTCTGATTTTTTTTTCATAGCAGCTGTCATATCAAAAGTAGTAACAATCTGGTAATCAGAAAAAAGCTTCAGTGCATAACAAGTAAAGCCATACTGTAATTTTAAAACACCATAATAACTAAATACACTGGTTGATAAATGGTACATGTTAACTGATTCTATCTTTCCATCTTGCTAAAATTTTGCTTGTGGAATCCCTAAGAAAAAACACTGCACTGCTAACATTGAATGCTTTCTGTTTAGCCACATATGTTACAGCCTAATTTTTTCGCTTACTGCTTTTTGACTTTTTTGTATATTGTAGATTCCTTCACAATATAGTATGTATTATATCACGTTAAAAACATACTGAATCTAGAGGTGTAGCCAGCTATACTGGTCCCTACTGTTGCTCCTAGTAGCTGAGGAACAAAAAGTAAAAATTAAAAAAAAAAATAAAGACTTTAAATTTTAAACTGTTGCAATCTGCTTGCTGTATTTATGCCACACATCTTGCACACATGGAGCCCTAAAGCTCTTCAGTTCAGACTGCAAATTCAATACCGTCATCCATTTCTGAAACCTGCTAATACACTCATAATCAGTCAAATAACACTTTGAGCTCTTGGGCATCTACTCTCTTTGCCCAACCAAAGCTAAGCCGGTGACTGAAGCTGTCAAATCGCGTTGAGTTCTAGGATTTTGTAAAATATATTTTCTTAGTCACATGTAAGCTTCCTCAGTATGTCAAGATAAAGCTCAACACAGCAAAAGAACTGAAGAAAAGATGATTAGTGTTAAATAATGCTATCAATGCTATCTCACTACTGCTAAGATAAGTCATCTAATGCTCTGTGAACAACAGTATTGCTATTATCTCAGTATGTACAGCATGCAAAATGTAAGGATATGTAGTAGCAAATAAAATGAGCTTAGCTAGGTATCTTACAACATGCACCCAGTTAGTTACTCAGGTCCACCTACAGGTCCTATCTACATTTAAACACTTGATCACTACACGTTATACTGTTTTAGTTATTATTAGAATGCTTTTTATTTTAAAATATTTTTTATTGAAATTGGCTTTAAGCCTCTGTCCCTCTGTGGTTCTGTCACACACTCGCAAGACAGTGGAAAAAAATGTAGAGATTCCTTTGGGCAAGGGTCAGACCAACAAAGATGGGACAGAACAGGAACACACACACACACTCTTGCATCTGCCTACATCATTTCCTACACACATACACACACACACACACACGCACACACACACACACATACACACACACACACACACACACACACACACACACACACACACACACACACACACACACACACACACACACTGTACAGCTAATGAGATAATGATATCATCTTTGCAGTGTAGAGTAACACAGTAATATGCAACAAATGTTTTTTGTCTAGCTGCAGAACTGGAACTGCTGCAATGTACTCTCCATTTTACAAACAACAGAATGTTTCTTATTAATTTGATAAATAATGTTAAACAATAATATTGTATGGATTGCACCCGCACTACACCTCAAGCTGTAACTGCCCAGGCAACAAGGACCTCTGAAGCTGAAATGCAAACAAACACCAATCACAACCAAAGTGTCACATAGCTCACAATACCAGTGTGCCACCCAGCAACAGCCCCTAAGGCAAGACAATGTACCAAACACTTTAGTCATAGGTGACTCTATGTTCAGGCACACTGATGTCCCACTCACCAGGCTGAACAAGGAGAAAATTACAGTGAGCTGCCTGTCAGGTGGCAGGATCCGCCACATCACTCATGCACTCAAGTCACTCCACAACAAGTACAAATATGACTCTGTCATTGTCCATGTTGGAGTGAATAACTTGAGATGTACCTCCCTGGACTACATGAAAAGGGACATGTGGCCCAGGCAGGTATGACCCTAGCCCTGAGTAGCATCCTGCCTTCGGCCAGAATGATACCACAATATAAGGACAAAATGATTGACTTCAACAATTGGCTAAGCTTCTGGTGTCATTCAAAGGGGATCCAGTATCTGTCTGCCTGGGATGACATACCGACATACCACGATGCTTTGCCAGAGATGGTTTGCACCTGTCACCCCTAGGATTCAGGTTACTGGCTAAGGCTCTTACCACCCCTATAATGCCTTTTTTAGTCAAAGTTCAAAGGACAAAACCACCATCGTAACAGATACAAGCATGCAAAATCTGAAGGTAATGCTACTCAGTGCTTGAATTCTAAACCTCAAAATGCACTCTCCCGAAGCACTCCTAAAAATGGAGAACATCGATATCTGTGCAGTAACTGAGACCTGGTTCAAGGCTCCAGAGAGCACCCCTGCAATACCAGGCTAGAACTCTTACCACACGTTTCGGCTACCAAACCAGGATCGAAACACTAAAGGTGGAGGAGTGTCCATATTTACCAAGGATATTAACACCACCAGGTTAGTTGCCCAACACAATGTGTCTGAAATTCTCCAGGTGCAACTAACACTAATTAAGACTGCAATCCAAATTGTAGCTTGCTACAGATCCCCCACCATGCCCCAAGATTCTCACTACACCTTTCTAAACATAATGGAAAATATTAATATACAGCCAAACACCCTAATACTTGGTGATTTCAACTACCCTGCCATTAACTAGGAAAACTACTCATGCACCAACACCTTTGCCCAACGGTTCTTGGAATTCATAAATTCCAATGCCCTGGATCAACTAATCCATAGTACCACCAGGGGCTCCAATATCCTAGACCTGGTCATTACCAACATGGGAAATCAATGCTCCAAACATATGGTCACCCACTCGTTGGTCAGGTCAGACCATAAGCTAAGCACCCTTAACATCCACATCCCACCCCCACCCCCAGTAAGGAAATCTCCATAAAAAACTTCTCCAAGGCCAATTTCATGCTACTCAAGTCAGAAGTTACAAACTTCATGACACCCATCTAGATGGGAACTGAAAGTTCAACTGCTGAGTCCTACACTAAGGCACTGTACGAGCACATCCTCTCATACATGAATTGTGCCATCCCAAATAGAACCAAGATGCTCTCCAAAAAAAGGAAGCCAATCTAGTGGTCCCCTGCCATAAACAAACTTTACAACAAAAGGAAAAACTGTTGCAGAAAAGAGGAAAATCCCAGGATGCAAAAAACTCCCTTACCAGCCTCAGTAAGAAGCTGAGATCCCTCATAAAATCCTCCAAAGCTAGTTACGAAAATAAAATTGCCAAAAGATTCCAAAGACGACCACAAGGCATTCTATAGCAATGTCAAGAATCTAAATGGCAATGCTCAGATCTACTCTGAGCTACAACAGAATGGCATTAAATATACTGATCCCAAGAATATTGCCAATATCCTGGCAGATTGATTCAGTGCCAACTTCACCCCCTCTCTCACCCCCGAAATGACCCATCTCAATATTGGAAGATTGCCAAATTCCAGTAATAATGGTCACACAGGTAAAAAACACACTCTCCAAAGCTAAGAATACAGCATCCATGGGACCAGATGACATCCCAGTCTGTGTACTACATGAACTACAAAATGAACTGGCACCTCACCTAAGTGTCATCTTTAATCATACCCTCACCTCAGGCTTCATGCCCACTAAGTGGTGCACAGCTACATTTATCCCACTCCAGAAGGGGGGATCCACCTTGGATCCCGGGAACTACTGCCCCATCAGTCTGACGAGCCTGGTCTGCAAGGCCATGGAACGTATTATCATGGAACTTATAAACAAAGACATTGGCAACCTAAAAACACTGGACCCCACCCAGTTTGGGTTTGTGAAGGGCCGATCTTGTCTCCTGAACCTTATTGACTTCTTCGAATCAGTCTTCAGAGCTGTGGACAAGGGTAAGGCAGTCCACACAGCCTATCTGGACCTCGCCAAGGCCTTTGACACCAAACTTATTAAGCTGGGCATTAATCCCTACATCACTCGATGGGTTGCCAACTGGCTTACTGACAGAACCCACACTGTAAAAGTAGCTGATTCCATATCCAGCTCCAGACAAGTGACAAGTGGAGTACCTCAGGGTTCCGTCCTGGGACCTCTCTTGCTTGGCATCTACTTCTCTGAAGTACAGGCCAACACAAAAAGGACTCTGGCTAACAAAGTTCGCAGATGACTGCAAACTGGGAGCCATTATTGAATCCCCAAATGATGTGAATACTCTACAAAAGGGCCTTACAGAAACAGATGCTTGGTGCCAGAGCCATGGGCTCAAGCTCAATGCCAAGAAATGTATAGTTATCCCCTTTGGGAAAAAACATGTACCCATGAATTATCACATAGGTGGCAGTACATTAAACAGTGAAAGTGTGATAAGAGACTTAGGGACACAGGTGGACAGTGGTCTAACCTTCAATAACCACATCGCCACAACAGTCAGGAAATCCTTCTATGTGGCACACCTCATCACTAAGGGCTTTTCATCCAGAAAAAAAGAGGTCATTGTCCCATTGTATTCATCCCTCATTAGATCCATTATAGAATACAACGTCCCATTTAGTATGTACCTCTCAAGACAACTGCAACAACTGGAAAGGCTGCAGAAATGCCTCACTAAAAGAATCACAGGCCTAAAGCAGATGACCTATGCTGACCCCCTTAAAAAGCTCCAGCTGTACTCTGTTGCATATCATCTACTCCAAGGTGATCTCTGCTTAACATATAAGGTCATGTCAAACCCAAAGCTGTTGCACATGCTACACTTAAAGAAATCCCAATCCCTCAGAGCCACACACTCCAGGGATCTAAATCTTGTCATCACAATAAACAAAACATGCTGGTGGGATAGGTTCCTGACTCAGAGACTCCCCAGACTCTGGAATAGACTGCCCATACATGTCAAGCAGAGTGCCTCTTTGGCCCTCTTCAAAAAGAACCTTGATGATTGGATGGGAGAAAGGAAATTCACCCCAGGGATCATGTCAGTCACCCTGCTAGACAAGGGTCCAGGGAAGTAAATAGTGTGGGTAGAAATAGCCAGGTAATTGTTATGGCTAGGCTTGTATAGGCCCTAGGGCCCATAGCCTAGTGCCAACCTATGAACCAAAATAAATTTCAAATGTTATGTATAGATACACATACACACACACACACGTAATATCTATATACATATATACATGCATGCACATTTTGCATATATATAATATATATATATATATATATATATATATATATATATATATATATATATACTTGTAACTTGTGTAAAAAAAGAAAAAAAAAACAAGTTTATTGTTTAGAACAAATCTCACAAAAGTTTAAAGTTATCTTCACCATAAAATTCTATGCATCTCCTCAGACAAATAACTACTTTTGTAACACATCACTGTTGTAAGGCCTGACAGGTATTCTCAGATTCAGTAACACAGAAGGAATCCCTTATTTGAGTTTGCTCCCAGGCCCACAGTCATGAGTAGCTCTGCTGTATCCAGTGCTGAAACTCTAGCAGATGGCTCACTTCCTGATTTCAGCATTGCAGACAATTTTCGCTCATACAGTTAATAAACTGATAATTGACTTTTCTTTAAAAAAAATGAATGTTTTCAATTATATTTCTGCCTTGATGTGAGTATTTCCCAACTGCAAGGCACACTCAAACCTGCATTCCCATCCTTATAGACTATCGAACTATAGAACTATATATATATATATATATATATATATATATATATATATATATATATATATATATATACATATATATATATGTATATATATATATATATATATATATATATATATATATATATGTATATATACACTACACTGATCCAATAAGCATGTGATTCTACATTCATCTGTTCTACTTCCAGTCTACAAAACTGCAAACAATAATTGTGAATCTTTTATATCTATTTAAACCTGGCTAAATAGCTCAGAATTCTTTGTGACCCCTCCCAAAAAAAATACAAAACTGTTGTTATTCATCCCAAAAACCCTCTCCCAAAATAAAATTCTCTTTCAGATTACCATGTCAGATCATATACAAATAGACCTGGTTTGGCATACAAAACATCTTCAAAGTCTTAACTGACAGAAACTCTAGTTAATGATGATCTCCTGCCAACTGGAGCAATACTAGATGAAAATAGCTAGATATGAAACACATCTCCCTTATAGAATCCATCACTTGGTAACTAAATAGCTAGATTTGAAGCACATCTCCCTTACAGAATCCATCACTTGGTAACTAAATAGCTAGAGTTGAAGCACATCTCCCTTATAGAATCCATCACTTGGTAACTAAATAGCTAGAGTTGAAGCACATCTCCCTTATAGAATTTATCACTTGGTAACTAAATAGCTAGATTTGAAGCACATCTCCCTTATAGAATCCATGACTTGGTAACTAAATAGCTAGATTTGAAGCACATCTCCCTTATAGAATCCATCACTTGGTAACTAAATAGCTAGATTTTGAGCACATCTCCCTTACAGAATCCATTACTTGGTAACTAAATAGCTAGAGTTGACGCACATCTCCCTTACAGAATCCATCACTTGGTAACTAAATAGCTAGATTTGAAGCACATCTCCCTTACACAATCCATCACTTGGTATCTAAATAGCTAGAGTTGAAGCACATCTCCCTTATAGAATCCATCACTTGGTAACTAAATAGCTAGATTTGAAGCACATCTCCCTTACAGAATCCATCACTTGGTAACTAAATAGCTAGAGTTGAAGCACATCTCCCTTATAGAATCCATCACTTGGTAACTCTTAAGCAACTTAATCGACCAAGCTCTCCCATCAACATCATTATAGTCGTCTCAGAATTGTGCACAGAGTGATACATAACCCTAATAAATACCCTGCACTAAGGAATATGCTTTACACTACTGCTCAAACCCTTGGAAGCCAAAATAACTAAATCTTAAAATGCAGCTGGTGATACCCTATAGTTCAACTGCATTTTTAAAAAAAAATCTAACGCCATCACAGCCACACTTAAAGAGCTCAAACATCTACAAGCATTAAAGTAAAATTTAAAGGAATATCTTACTTCATCTTGGCTTTGCACATGTGCATCCCCAGGGAAGAAAATCATATCTTCCATCAACGCTTTCTGTATGTCTCAAATCTTCCGTCACTCTCTGACATTTCTACACTTCCATCCTGGGGATGCACTTGTCATCCCTCAACAGTACATGAAAATCTAATATCTTGCTTCAGTCTCTGATATTTCTCAGCTATTACCCAGTCTATATCTTGTTAACTCTGACTACCACTATACTTTACTTTTACCACAGTATTAACATTATTTTCTCTAATACTTCCTGCATAGGCCTATCTGGGTCTTTTTTGTCACCTTTGCAAGCCATGCAATACTTTGTCCAAACACAATGAGTCTCAAGGTATCTGTGCACACATCCATACACACAGACACAAATGGATATGCATGTGTGTGTCTGATTATTCTGTAAATATATTGCTTTTTTTGTTATGATCACTTATTGCTTCTCCAGTAAAAAAAATGTAAAGTAAAATAAATGCCTGTCTACTATACATTCTGATTAATGAAAACTAGCTAGCCATGAATAATGTATAATCTGTAATAATTTAATGAAGTTATTTTTTTTCTTTGTGGTCAAACATTACTTATTTATGTAAACTTACAGAATATCAAAGTTTTGCAGAAAACATGCACTCCACTATTTGCTTGACTTTTGTATATTTTTCTTACAGTTAATTTTTTACATATTTTTTCTCGTTGTTAGAGAGTGTGGTTTCTTTAAATGTCTTTTTTCAGATGTTTTTATCTTATTATATACATTTATAGTATACAAATTCTGGTGGAGATTCTCAGGTAAGCATTTTTAAACAAGGGCTATTTATGAAAGGTTTATTGCCAAGGCATGGTTTAGTGTAACATCCTTTCTTATACTTAAGTTTTAAGCATTTTTGCCACATCAGTTAAAAATATTTCTGTTTTATGTGTGCATTATATTTTGGAGCCTCATTTCTTCACCTTTTTTCATTGTCATTCAGCTGTATGTGGGGGATGTCTTTTGTATCTTTTTTCTCATTATTAATTAGGTCATATGTAATTCTACCCTGCTCTTTATTCTACAAGGTATTAGTTTTCTATTGATTTATCTTGCATCTCATTGGGGTTATTGTCATGTAGAAAGGTGAAATTCCTCTTCATCTTCTGCTTTCTAGCAGATGCCTGAAGGTTTTGGTCAAAAGTGACTGGTATTTGGAACTGTTCATAAGACCCTCCACCTTGACTAAAGCCCTAGTTCCCGCCGAAGAAAAGCAACCCAAAAGCATGATACTGCCACCACCATGCTTCACTGTGGGGATGGTGTTCATAGGTATGTAGTAGGCTAATGGCCCAGGAGCCTTTACAAGCCTAGCCCATAGAAGTACCCTGGCATCATGTCACCCAATGTTAGATTCCAGTGCCTCTATTAAGGAGAGCCACTGGAGTGATCCCTGGGGTGGACTTCCTATTTCCCATCCACTCATCAAGATTTCTCTTGAAGAGGGCCAGTGAGGTACTCTGCTTGACATGTATGGGATGTCTATTCCAGAGCAAGGGCAGTCTCTGGGTTATGATCTTGTACCCCCAGCATGTCCTATGAGGTTGAGGTCTCTGGAGTGTGTGGTGTGGAGGGATTGGGATTTCTTTAGATGTAGCATTTCTAACAGGGCTGGGTCAGACATGGTTTTGTAAGTCAATCAGAGATTGCTTCTTAGTAGACGATATGAGACAGAGAAGAGCTGGAGTTTTTTGAGTCTGTCCATATAGGACATGTGTTTAATGCCTAGAATACTCTTTGCAAGGTAATTTTGTGGCCACTCCAACTGTTGCAAGTGCCTAGTGAGGTACATGCCAAATGGGGCATTATACTCAATGATTGGTCTAATGAGGGAAGAGTAGAGGGAGATAATGACCTCTTTCTTCCTGGATGTAAAATGCTTGGTAATGAGATGTGCCACATAGAAGGACTTTCTGACCACAGTGGCAATATGTTGGTCAAAGGAGAGGTTGCTGTCAACCTGTATCCACATATCTATTATAACACCTTCAGTGGGCTCCATCAAAGCAGTAATTAGTGGGAACTGAGTTTTTTCCAAAGGGGATAATGACACATTTTTTTGGCATTGAGCTTAAGGCCATGGTTTCGACACCAGTCATTGGTCTCACTGAATTTCACACTATGGGTTCTATCGGTGAGCCAATTTGCAACCCACCTAGTGATAGGTTATTGCCTAGTTTAGTGAGCTTATCAATGATTCCTTAGTGAGGAATAGTATCAAAGGCCATGGCCAGATCGAGGTAGGCTGTATGAACTGCCTTACCCTCATCCACAACTCTGGTGACTGTCTCAAAGAAGTCAAGCAGGTTGAGCAGCCATGATCTACCTTTCACAAAACCAAATTGCATAGTATCTAGAGTTTGGAGATTCCCTATATCCGTGTTAATTAGGTTCTTGATGATGCACTCCATAGCCTTACATATCAGCCTCGTCAGGCTAATGGGGTGATAATTACCAGGGTCTGTAATCACTACCCCTTTATGGCGAGGAATGATTATAGCAGTGCACCATTCAGTATGGACAAAGCCTGAGGTGAGGCTGCAATTGAACAGGGCACACAGATGTGGTGCCAGTTCACCTTGTAGTTCATGTAGAACACAGGCAGGGATATTTCCAGGTCCCATGGAAGCTGTATTATTGCCCTTGGACAATGCAGCATTAACCTGTGCTGCAGTGATGCTGGATGCCTGGCATCCTTCCGGTATTCTGATTGGTCCTTTAGGGGAAGAGAAAGGGGTATAAGTTGGCACTGAATCTGTCGGCCAATATGTTGGCAATATCTGTTGGCTCAGTATAGGCGGCACCATTGTGCAGTAATTCGGAGCAAATTTGGGTATTGCCATGGAGATTCTTGATATAACTATAGAAGGCTTTGTGGTTGTTTTTAGTGTCTGCTGCAATTCTGCCTTCATAGCTGGCTTTAGAGGTTTTGATGAAAGATCTCAACTTTTTGTTGAGGCTAATAAGGGAGTTTTTCCAGTCTTGGGACTTCACCTTTTTCTGCAACAGTTTCTTCCTTCTGTTGTAGAGTTTATTAATGGCAGGGGGACCACCAGATTGGCTTCCTTTTTTTGTTGGAGAGCATCTTGGCTCTGTTGGGTATGGCTAGTTCCATGCATTTATGTGCATGTCCGTACAGTGGATTGGTGTATAATTCAGCAGTCATGCATCTATTTTCTATTGTCATGTGTACCGTGATGTTAGCCACCTGTTTTTATGAGCCCAAAATCAGCTTTGGGGAAGCTTTTCATGGTGGTTAGCTTTGTGGGGAGTGTGAGTGAGATGTGGATTTCCATGGTGACTAGTTTGTGGTCACATGTAACCATGGAGAAATTGACTATTGGTGTAAGCAATGGTTGCCCATGTTAGTAATAACCAGGTTAAGGATATTGCTTCCTCTAGTTGGGGTAAGAATGAGCGGCTTCAGGGCATTGGAATTGATGAATTCCAGGAAGCGTTCGGCCAGCGTATTGGTGAATAAGTAGTTTTCCCAGTTGATGGAGGGGTAGTTGAAAGACCTAGTATGAAAGTGTTGAGTTGGACCCTTATAGTTTCCAGGGTGCTTAGTAATGTGGAGTGAAAATCTTGGGACATGGTTGGGGACATATAGGAGGCTATGACCTGAATCGCCATCTAACCCAATGTTAGTTGTACCTGAAGTATCTCAGATGCGTTATGTTGGGCTACTAGTCTGGAGGTGTGCATATCCTTTATGAATATGGAGACACCACTTCTTTGGAGCTTCGGCCCATGTTCTGTGGCCGAAAGGTGTGGAATGAGTTGTAGCCTGGTAGCGCAGGGGTGCTTTCTGCTGCATTAAACTAGGTCTCTGTTACAGCACAAATGTCGATGTTCTCCATTTTGAGGAGTGCTTCAGGCAAGTGCATCTTGAGATTAAGACTTCTAGCGTTGAGCAGCATGACCCTCAAATTGCATTTATTTATAGCTGTTATAGTGGTAATTTGGTCTTTAGAATACTGCCTAAAAAAGGCACTATAATGGGTGGCAAGAGCCTTAGCCATTATGCAGAAACCCAGGAGTGACAGATGCAGGCCATCTCTGTTAAAGCATCGAGGTCTGTCAATCATGTCATCGCAAGTAGACAGATACTGGATGCCCCTTAGAATGACACCAGAAACTTAGCCAATTGTTGAAGTCAATCATTCTGGGTGATAGTAAGATGTTGCTCAGGGCTAGGGTAATCCTTGCCTGGTCCACATAATCTGAGAGCTCCACCATGTCTCTTTTCATGTAATCCAGGGAGATGAGTCTCTGGTCATTCACACCCACATGGACATTGACAGAGTCATACTTGTACTTGTTGTGGAGTGACCAGAGGGCATGTGATATGTGGCAGATTCTGGCATCTGATAGACAGCCGACTGTTACCTTCTCCTTATTCAACCTAGTGAGTGGGACATCAGTGTGCCTCACTATTGAGTCATCTATGTTTAGTGTGTTGGGCAAGCTGTTTTACCTTAGGGGCTTAGGTTGAGAGGCACACTGTGTAGGCAAGGTATGTGTCTTGTGGTTTGTACTGTGTTTGATGGTCAAGTATGTTTCTTCCTTGGAGGTCTCGGCTGTTTGGGTAGATTTCTATTGAGAGCCTCCACAAAGATGGGTGTGTGGTTTGTGTTTTTATGTGAGAGCTGTGATGGTGGGTGTTTTGGAGGGCTATATGTTCCATGTGGTGTGGTGCAGGTGTTGACCTTCTCCTCTTGACCAGCTATTCCAGTCTTGGCTGGAGACTGCATGGCTTCCAATTTGAAGATGTAACTGCATTTCTCAAGTCTGAGTGTTGAGAGGTAAGAGAAGAGGGTTTCTGTGTAAATGAGGAAGTTGCTACAATGCCAGGTTAATAGGAGAAAGCACAGGGAACTGACCTTTAGACATGCCAGGAGGGATGGTCATCATTGCTAAGTACTGGAGCTGTTTCCTTATAGGACATCTAGTGATGATAGCACTTACGTGTGCTACAATAATTGCTACAAAAAGCCTGATGAAGTGCTAGGTGAATAAGCTAATTAAGTGCAAGAGAGAATAGAACTAGCAAGATCAAAGGGAAAATCTGAAGAGCAGACTTTCTGGTACCAGTAACAGTTTACTATCACAGTGTTCTTTTGATGATGTGAAGTGTTGTTTTTCCGCCAGACGTACCTTTTGTAATTGTGGCCATAAAGTTCAAACTTGGTCTCAATCAGACCATAACGCATTTTCCCATATGATTTTGGGAGACTTGATGCATCATTTTGCAAATTTTAGCCGGGCCTAGATCTTTTTCTGTATAAGAAAAGGCTTCTGTCTTGCAACCCTACCTCATAGGCCAGACATATGGAGAATACAGGAGATTGTTGTCAAATGTAGTACAAAAGCAGTACTTGCCAGAAATTCCTGCAGGTCCTTCAGTGTTGCTGTAGGTCTCTTGGCAGTCTCCCTGACCAGTTTTTGTCTTGTCTTTTCATCAGTTTTGGAGAGTCATCAAGTTCTTTGCAACGCCATTGTTGTCCCATATTTTCTCCACTTTATGATGACTGTCTTCATATGTTCCATGGTATATCCAATGCTGTGGAAATTTTTTTGTACCCTTCTCCTGACTGATACCTTTCAACAATGAGATCCCTTTCATGCTTTGTAAGCTCTCTGCGAACCATGGCTTTTGCTGTAGCAGGCAACTGATAAATGTCAGGAAAATCCTACTAGGACAGCTGAACTTTATTTGGGGTTAATCAGAGTCTCTTTAATTGATGGAAGGTATGTACTCAAGAAGACTGAATGTTGTAATTAAAACAAAAGGTGCTTCAACAATGTATTAGTTTGTGTGCACACTTATGCAACCAGCTTATTGTACGTTTTTTATTTTTTATATTTTTCCCCTAACAGATTTGTTTGTTTTTCAAGCGAATTGTACAGGTTATATGTCACATTAAAGGTGGGAAAAGTTTTGAAATTATTTATTGTGGTCTCATTTTTTAATATCACAAAAACCTGGCATTTTAACAGGCGTTTGTACACTTTTTTATATCCACTGTATATTAAACATCTGATAAGAGATGGAATTCACAGAGATGCAATTCAGGTCAATGAATGGCTTTTGCCATGCAGATTACGATCCACTGTAAACCTGATATGAATAACTAAATGCTGACATAGGCATAGAAAGCTAAATTGCTGTGCTTCAGGGAGGTAGATGAGTCAGAAAGGATATTTTTCAGTGAAGCAGATCAAAGTATTCCTAATCATATGAAAAAGTGAAAAATCTTCCGCGGATTGCATGCTCCATGGACAAGGTGACCATTTTGGTATAGGACCTAAACTGGGCTACTTAAATTGCAACCTGTTATTTAAAAAAAAAAAAAAAGGTCTTTCATGCTAAGTGAAGACCAGTATGCTCCCCAAACCTAAATGTAATCTAGAATAAAAGGACATCATCTTCATCCCTATAATCCTCTCCTTAGTCAGGGATCTCAGCATTCTGCTGGATGTCAGGATTGATACCAGCACATTTGACAAGATTAGTCAAAAAAATTGAACAAACTCAAGTTTTAAAGAACAGCAAAACTGTGCAGTTTTGGTGATAAGGCAGTTTTGACTTGCCTGAAGGCTGTGCAGTCTCACAGGTACTTTATTTGTACCAGTGAGGGAGTTGTGATGCAGGACAGAGACTATCCCATCATACAAAATAAAATTTGACATTGTGTGCTGTTATCCTTATTTTTCTCGTCTACTGGTTTCCCACTCATGGAATTACCATTAATCCACATTCTGTGGATCTGTTATACCACTCACTCACTACACAAAATGGTTAGCCTGCATATAAAATTAGACATTTTCCCCCTCCATTCACCTTAGGGGAACTTCTAATAAAGAAAATGCCTCCAAATTCAACACAAAGTAGACTGCCTTTGTGTTGTTTAACTCATTCACTCCAATCAGGAGTTTGCACTGTAACTTCCAAAGGGTGGAGCCTAAACCTTTTGACAGAATCAAATCAAACAAATGCTCATATCTCTTGAACCATAGGGAGGAACTCTTTAGCACAAACTATTTTTATAGTGGTAATATTCTTTAGGTTCTAGGTCTTAAACCCAAATTTTATAAGTCACAGTAAACAAAGTAACTATTTCATTTGTAATATTTTGTAAACAATATACAATATCTCAGCAGTCACTCAAGTTACACACATACTGTCAGCAGCATTGTATTCATCTAGCTGAGCGCTTTCATATGAGGCTAAGGCGTTCTGTCTGTGTTACTTGGTTGTTGAGATATTTACAAAAATGTGAAAATTATATCTCTATAAATTAATATCATAAAAACAACAGTTAATATATATTTACCTGCCTTAGACAGAGGCCAAATATTAATGCAGTTGAGTTAGCCATTGTATAAGGTTTAAGATAAAATCTTTTAAAACCTTGTACATAGCATGATTTTGGACTTATCAATGTAAATATGAACAAGCAATATTTGACATCTAGATGCATCAATAGTTAACCGCAGATGCACCTGAAGGCATCACTCAGATGTAATGAGTTAACTTGAAGTCAAGCATTCATATGCCTACCAATTTTGCAAACAGTGATACTTATCTCTCCAATGTTAAAATCAGTAAACAGACTGGACTTACCCAGAAATATTAGTGATCAATTCCAAATGTGAATGAAGTGAAACCACAGAAAATCACTCAGCCATAGCTACAGAGTTCCCCCTCCACACGTCTAACCATTGCCCTTGGCCTCTTATCAGCTCTTATCTGGCCTCTTAGTTTTCTAAGCACTTCACCAATCTGATTCCTACATCCTTCTACCTTCCACTAAGGCACTGTATCAAAAGCCTTAATGAAGTCTGTATACACTGCATCCCCTAAACTTCCCAATTAGATTTATAACTGTGCCACTAGTTAGTAATACATAATGTTACTTTTTATTAAAATGAAATAAGTTTACATTTAATAACACTTTGTTAAAAAAATATCAACACAGAAAAGTTCTAGATAAAAAAAAAAAATAACATTGTTATAAAGGATGCTGCAGCTATACTGCAACAGATCTCCATTCTTAACACATCTCAAAAGATCAACATAGCAAGACAAATGTGCTGCACATACATCTGAAAATCTCTTAGTCACTACCTCTTTATCTAACATGTCAGCTTTTCAAATGCAAATACAAATCTTATCCAATCAAGATGTATAACTTCACAGCCGTGGACATTCCCAAACATTAAGGTGACAGCTAAGCTTCTTACACATCGAAAATCTCCACTTTGCAGATCCTGGAAGACAGGGGTCTATATTATATCATCGAATGCCTAAAAAAGTGAACGATGAATAATCAACCCCATGTAAGCGAAAGCTTACAATCTCGAAAGCTCAGAACAGTGATTTTTTTTTTCCAAGGGGAAAAAAAATCGTTGTTCCAAAAAAAAAAAAAAAACACTACTTATATATACCAACTCCGAGATTGCACTACAGTGCAGAAAACAGCAAAGTAATGGAAGCGACCGAGCAAGTTCTTTCCCTGGGAAAGAATTCGCTTAAAAGCCACTTCGCTATTTTGCCTTTTTGTTGTTTTAAGTTCGTCTAAGATGCATTCAATAGAATGCATCTTCAGTCATCTAATAGGAACCCAAAGAGAGCAATAACTAACTGCTATGCTACTGCAATGGGCATGTGCCAGAAGCCGAGCAGTTGCATCGGAAATGTAGTTGCTTCACTTACACAGTCGTCATCTTTCCACAATTCCTGTTCCAGTTTTTTACACATGGGGTTGGAGTCTACATTGGGACATTTCTGTGTCCCAAAGACAATGTTTGGGATTCTGGGAAAGAGACTTCTAAACTGGGACTGTCCTGGAAAACCTGGGACCGTTGGTCACCTTGACCATGGAAGAACCAGTGTAAGAGCTGCAATATGTAGCTCTAGCAGCCAATATAAGTGGCAAGCTGCCACTATGCACTTTGAAAGAAACATATATATCAGATGTGAAAGCCTAGTCAGCAAATAGTCAGCAAGCATAGCACCTTATTGTTTCCACAAAAGTGATGCAAAGGGGATTACAGGAATCTTTGGGTATAGCAAGCAGAATATCACAAATCAGGAGTAGATTAAGGAAAGACATGATTGTCATGAAGGTGGAGCACACATCCTTTTGCAGGGAGTACCCCTCATTTAATGCATAGTGAGAGAAACAAAAGAGAAGAGCAGAAGGAAAAAAAAGCCATGAAGGACACGAAAAGGATGAGGTAGTAAATTTACATAAAAAATTGGAGAGACGAGCAGGAAAATATGTTCATACACAATGGAGTGAGACACTGGATACAACTAGACAAAAAAGACAAATGAGTAGTGCCAGAGTGGGGTATAGTTAGTGTGCTAACTGCCAGCTGGCCAAGAGGGGCATTACTGGGAACCAGTAGATGAAGGTCTGGGGTGCAGGCATCACATCTACCTTCAGTAGCCTGGTGAAATTGGTGAGCTGGTGCATTTTATCTGATAACCACTCCAGCAGGGACCAAGCATGGCAACACAGAGCATTATTGCTCAATTAACCTCTGCCATCACCTTATGATCCAGTTCTAACCCACCCAGAGATGGTGCCTGGGATAGGATATCTGCCTGGTAAGGACAGAAAACAACCTACTCCTTACTGGGCAGATACTGCTACAATGATGTTTGTAATGAATCATTTGTGGAGGATTGTAGAGTAAGCACAGGATTTAATTAACAGCATTTCTAGGCAGCAAGAGAGGAATTGTCTCTAACAGAAGCAGTCATCATTAAAATGACTTAGCCATCCTGCAGGAAGGTATGTCTCAAATAAATAACTGATATCAAAATCATGGTTTGAAACTGAATGCCAGAAAAATACATTATTGTATCCTTTGTTAAGTCATCTACCCCGGGGAACTATGACATTGACAATATGCCCCTAACAGTTGACCCAGATGTTCAGGACTTAGAAAGTGACGAAATGTTTGACCAAAATGTAACCATTGCTGTTAAGAAATGCCTTCTGTATTGCACAGCTTATAAACAATGGTATTGTGTCAGGATCAAAGGATGTCATTGTCCCTCTTTACTCAGCCCTCATTAGGCCAGTCTTTGAATATAATGCCCCCTTTGGCATGTTTCTGCCTAGACACGTGCCACAGCTGAAATGGCCAAAGAGATGTCTTACTAAAAGGATGCAAGGCCTAAACAACATGTCCTACATGGACCAACACAAATCCCTTCCTCTTTACTTGGTACCCTACAGACTGCTGAGAGGTGACCTGTGTCTGGCATATCATGTATCCTCTGACCCAATACTGATGGATTTGCTGCACATCAGCAAGTCAAATGGCATCAGGAAGTCAGTCTAGGGATCTAAACCTCTCTTCAACATCAACAAAATGGTTTGGAGGGACAGGTATATCTCTCCAATGATACAGACTCCCCCATCCACATATAACAAAGTTCATTCCTCTCCATATTCAAGCACCACTTGGATATATTGATGGGAAATAGAAAATGTATTCCAAGACTGCTCCCTGTAGTACTAAATTCTTTATACCGTACATGTGTCTTTTGAAATTATCTATGGTATGATCCCAGTTATCTTCATTAAGGGTGATATATAATTATAAACCATGGGATGGTTAAGGCAAATAACTAACCAAATGGGATATGTTAATTCAAGCACAAGATAGAAATTGGCTAGACTTAAAATAGTTGTTAGGGAAGCTAGCCAAATGTTTGCCTATGAATCTATGAATAAGGTTACATGATCTGCTCTGCAGCTGGACAAAAACATAATTAAATGCATTCTTATTCTGTAAGTAGTTGCAGAGTTGGAGGGCTGATATATTTACATACATTTCTCTGCTGAAATAGTGTGTGCAGTGGGAGAAATACAATGCTACATTCTAGTACATTATATTGTATTTATGAAGCTAGGTGCCTATCTTAGATTCATAGGTGTTTACTAGGCTAATGACCATAAGGGCCTTTTTAAGCCTAGCCATGCATCTCAAATCTCTGATACCCTTGATAAGTGTAACCATGGGTCTGTGAGATGAACCATGTACAGGTTACCTGTTTGCATCAGAGACATAGGTGCCAAACCAGAGATGAATTTCCGTTTTCCCATCCAATTGTCCAAGTTGCACTTGAATTGGATTAGGGAGGAATTCCACCTCACATAGATGGGAAGCCTGTTCCATATATGGTGTAGTCTCTGGGATACATACCTATCTCTCCAGCAGGTACTATTTATATCACAGACAAGATTTAAGTCTTTAGAATGGGTAATTCTGGCACTGTTTCTTTTGTTGATATGCAGGAGGTGCATCATAGTAGGGTCTGACAATGCCCTGAATGTCAAGCATAGATGTCCCCTCAAAAGCCTGTAGGAGACACAATACAGGGATAGAGCCTTGAGTTGGTCTGTATAGGACATAATACTTGTGCCCTGTATTCTTTTAGTGAGAAACCTCTGTGGATGTTTCAGTTGTTGGATATTCCTGGTTAAGTACATATCAAAGGGGGCATTGTACTCAATGATAAGTCTGATGAATGCCGAATAGAGTAGAACAATGACTTCCTTGGACTTAGATGCCATACCTTTGTTTATAAGTTGCACAATATAGAATGATTTCCTCACCACTGTAGACACGTGATGATCAAAGGCTAGATTACTATCTGTGTGTGTCCCTAAGTCCCTGACTACTGGGTCAGCTCTAAAGGATGTGTTGTTAATTTGATAGTTACCAGGGATGGATGACTTCCCAAAGGATACTATTATGCATTTCTTTGGCTTTTAGTTTTAGCCCATAACTCTGACACCAGTTTGTTTGTCTGTGTCAGTGTGAGATTCAGTGGCCGCTCCTAATTTGGAAACATCTGCAAATTTAGTCAGCCAGAGACCATTGACATTGGCCCTGACTTTTGATAAGTAAATGCCAAAAAAGAGCGGTCTGATTCCTGAGGGACTCCACTTGTGACTGGCCTCTTTGTAGAGGTGGACTCCCCAATTCTAACTTCATAGGTCCTGTCTGTGGCTATCCACTGGGTGATTTACGGGTTTGTACCTAACCTCCTGAGTTTGTCAACAATGCCTGGGTGGGGTATTGTATCAAATGCCTTGGCCAGGTCAAGGTAGGCAGTGTGAATGATTTTGCCCTCATCCATTGCTTTGTTGACCTTCTCAAAGAAGTCCACCAGGTTGAGTAGGCATGATCTTCCCTTGACAAAACCAAACTGGGTTGGGTCCAGTTTCTGGAGGTTTACTGTATCTCTATTGATCATCTCCATGAGAATTATTTCCATGGTTTTACATATAAGACTAGTGAGACTTATGGGTCTGTAGTTTCCAGGGTTTGTAGGTGGCCCTCCTTTGTGCAGAGTGATGACTGTTGGCTTTCTCCATTCATGAGACACGAAGCCTGTTTGGTGGCTACAGTTAAATAATAATTCCAGAGGCCCTGATAAGTCACGTTTCATGCTATTTAGAGGGCATCCAGGGGTATTGTCTGGGCCCATTGATGCAGTTTTTTTGGTCTTAGAGAGAGCATGAAGGACCTGTTCCCTAGTGATAATAGGCTTGAGTTATATTTGATGATATTTCCTGAGGGAAGGTTGAAGTGGAGAGAGGAGTAAAGTTGGAGCTGAATTTATTAGCATGGAAGTTTGCTATATCTGGCTCGGTATAGGTGGCTCTATTTGCAATGTGTAATGCCTTTGAGGTTGTGGACATGGCTTTGTGGTTGTCCTTGGTCTGAGTGGCCAAGCTTACCTCAAATTTTGCTTTGGTAGACTTTATTTGTCCTCTGAGTTGTTTGTTTAGTTTAATGGGAGTGATTTTATCCTGCTGGGTGCTGCACCTCCTAATTTTTGCCATGATTTTCTTCCTCCTGTTATACATCTGATTGATTTTATGATTCCATCAGGGTGGCTTGTTTTTTTTTTGAGTTAGTTATGTACTTCTTCCTCTTGGGTACAGCTGCCTTTATGCAGCTATTAACATGCTTGTACAGGGTTTCTATGAACAGTTCTGCATAGGCAGAAGTGTTCTCAGGGGCTTGAAGATTTGCCTGGTTCTCACTTAATAGCAGGAGGTCAGCCTTACAATAGTTTCTGAATATTCCCTGTGTAGCTGGGGGTCCAGGTTTTATTTTTACTTCAAAGGAGACCATTTTGTGATTTGACCTTACCAGGGAAACCATTGCAGTAGGGGGTGTGCAGCACTCTCCCATATTAGTGAGTACAAAATCCAATATGGTCGCACCCCTTGTTGTTGTATTGACTATTTGGTCCAGGGAGTTTGTGTTTACAAAATCCAGGAATATCTGTGCATGTACATTTGATGTTGTATAGGATTCACAGTTAATAGTGGGCTAATTAAAGTCACCCATGTATAAGGTACTGGGTTGGATGGTTAGTGTTTGTGTTTCTAATAGGTTTAAATACATGATATGGGTTTCCTGGATCATAGAGGGGGACCTATAGCTTGCAAGGAAGTGGTATTGGATTTTACCTATGGTGATTTGAACATGGAGCAGCTCAAGTGCATTGTCATGTTTGATCAGGCGTGAAGTATATTTATTTTTTATGTAAATAGAGATACCTCCACCTTTAGTCCCTGCCTGGGAAGTAGCTGGTCTAAATGTGTGGAAGGCATTATAACCGTGCACTGTTGGTGTGCTGTCCGTGGCTTTAAACCACGTCTCAGAGACCACGCAGGCATCAGTATTCTCTAGGGTAAAGAGAGATTACAGGGAGTGGAGTTTTTTGTTTAGGCTCCTAGCATTGAGCAGTACTACCTTTAGATTTTCTTGGTTTTGACTTGCTATGTCGGAAGTACTTTCAGTTTGACATTGCCTAAAAAGACCCTATGTGGGAAGGCAATGTTTTAGCTAATATTTGAAAGCCTAGAGAGGAGAGGTGCAGGCCATCCCTGACAAAGCAACATGGTCTGATGACTATCTCCTTCCATGCTGACAAATTTTGCACCCCCTTAGAATGACACCAGCAACTAAGCTAATCATTAAAGTCGATCATCTTTTGTTCTTATTGTGGAATCATCCTTGGAGAAGGTAAAATGCTGCTCAATATTAGACTCATACTAGCCTGAGACACATATTCCAAGAGCTCTATGATGTCTCTCTTCATATAGTCTAAAGAGGTACATCTCAGGTCATTTACTCCCACATGGACTATGATTGAGTTATATTGGTAACTGTGTTCCAATGACCTGAGTGCATGTGTAATGTGGCGAATACTAGCCCCTGATAAGCAATTGACTGTAACTTTCTCATTACTCAGCCTGGTGAGAAGGACATCAGTGTGTCTTGCAATGGAGTTTCCAGTGACTAGAATGTTAGCTTGTGTGATGACTTGCCTTATGGGCTTAGAGGTAGAGACTCCATGAGATGTAGCTGCATGTGTTGATGTGGGTGTTGTTTTGAAAGAGTGCGCTTGGGGCTGCTGAGGGCATTTCTTATGTGTACTTTGTGGTTTAGGAAGGTTACATGTAAGAGCCTCGGTCTATATCTTGAGTTCGTCCTGAGTAAATTTAGCATTCTACCTACTTTACATCTCCTCTCTGTTCTTTTTCCGTCTTGAAAGCCTCTCCCTGAATCACCTATCATTTAACTCATTTTCATAATCTATTTCATGGGCCCAAAACACTTTGTATGACAAAATAATTTATAAAAAACAGGGAGTATGTAAACTGTGCAATCACTGGTTTGTATCCCTTTTCCCCTCTTTGTCCTTCTGTTCGCAATGATCCCTTCAGATCTTACTGACATTCCTTTTTGCACATATGTGATAATCCCCCATCTCTTTGTGTTCCTAGTAAAATGAATGCCTTTTATTCTACTGCTGCCAAACCCTTTCCCCCTAAATTATAGGTGCATTTCAGGAGGCTTTCCTCTGAGTTCTTAATGCAGCCTCTTTTTGTATGGCCTGCATAGCTTCATGCAGTTTTTCCAGTTGTGATGTAGGCATTGCCTTGTAAAAAGAGTGCCATTGCCATTTTGCTGTGGACTGTATACTCCTGAGGATATACCCAAATATTCTATGGTTAGTCTAATGTCTCTTCTGTAAATGATGATAAATGTGAATACAAAAATCCACATATGTGAAAGGGATTTGCAACAAAAAGTGAATGAATTAAATTCTACTCTGTCTCAAGGATGGAACTGTAAAGGTAGGATCGTAATATATTGTAATGATGTCCTGGGATATGCAAAGGTACATGGATGGGTAACAGACTGTATGAATTTACCTGACGCAGGAAATTGGTATTTGTGTGTATCATCATTATTTGGAGTTACTATGCAAACAGGAACATGAGTTGTTATGTCTTTTCATATGTCCAGAAATCAAGATGACGGAGGGTACATTATATAGTATACTTGTACGAACATCCCGCTGCTAACTTGTGCTATTTCAATAGGTCAAAAGTGCAGTTTATTTACATTATGTACTACTGAACTTGTCAGGCCCATGATAGTTGGTGATGACATACACTATGCAATCTTAAGTGTTTCCAAACTGCAGACAGTTTCCTCAAAGTGTGGCAAAATGTAAATGTAAAAAAAATATATGTTCAGAGAAATAAGTTCTAACATTTTTATTTATGATATGAGTGAGTTACTAATATGATAGTTTTTTTTAATCATTCTTAAATTGTTAGAATGATTTTGTGCTATTTTGTTCAGAGGAATCCTGAATCTAGAAAATTACTAAATTACATTCTACAAAGCTGCAATGCTATATTAAGTATTTAGGCTCATTTTTCACTACCATTTGCTTGGTCAGCATATTTAATTTTCTTACATTCTAATGTCACTGTGAGTTACTTGCTGTTGAGTTAAAGGTAAAAATTCCATAGATTAATTTAAACACATTTACAAATAAATTGATCATGTGACAGAACCCAGATGCATATGACTTATGGAACTATGCGGGTATTTGTTTTACTGACTATGCAGTTTTAAAGCAAATATGTGCCGAAAGTTTCTTCTAAATATGTATTGAGAGGAAATTCATATACACATAGTCACTTAGCTCATCACAGGATAGTGGTAACTGTAATTTCTTTTACTGTCTGCCATTTAATAAAAGTGGGGAACTTATTTTGAAAACTTTAACTGGCTTTAACTGGATAGGATTCTGAAAATCTAAAAGGAAATGTTATTTGGTTCATAGCTTCTTATTTTAAAGCCTTCTGTCAATCCAGCTGTAATTGCAACATTATTTTCTTTACAGGTATGTATGTTTTATTGTTTCCTTCTCTATTACATTACCTTTTTTCTACTTACCTGCTGTTTCCGAACTTTTCACGGTGCATTTTGTTATACTGTTTCAATCAGCAAAGTCATATTGGATAAAGAAATTTGCAACTCAGACAAACAAACTTGAATGAATTCTCTTATTTTCTTTTTTATCATGGGCTCTCTCTATATGAATATGCTGAGAATGGAATTTCAGATGTTTTAAGTTGAACACTAACAATTGCATGTAATCTACAGTGGTAAATATATTACAATAAAAATGCAGTTTATAACTGAATCTCTAAATGTGCATAATGCTAAGGTTTCGGTTTGATTTTTACTTTGTGCTGACTTCAGGAGTAGCTATTATTGCTGCAGTTCACATGTGAAGCCTGTCCTGACTTTTATCTTTCACAAAGTTCACACTAATTATAAACTCTATGACCCTGTTGAAAGAATCTAGCAAGTCACATAGTCCTTGTTATCTATACCCAAAATGATTGAATACAGATTCATATTTTTTGTTACTATCTAGACCAGTGATGGCGAACCTATGACACGCATGTCAAAGGTGACAAACCACAATGTTTTGGGTGACACAACAGCGTTCACCAACACCCAAGTTAGCAAAGAAACTGAATGAAAAAAAATACAAGAAATATGTGACCCTGTACTTATTTATTAAAACTCACAACAAAAAAGTCATAAGTTGATGTTAATCAAATCAAATGCAATGTGTTCCATATTATTTTCAGTTCTATTCAAAATTACTATTAAAAGTAGGGCAATTTTTGGTGCACTGTTTTAAGCCCAGTTATCAGGCACATATTATTTTCTCTATTGTAAGTCACTGATTTTTCTTTTACTTTATAATATATAGCAGCACACATGATTGGACTGTATTTTTTATAAATAAATGAATATATAAAGAATTGGTTCTGTTTTGTCGGGGGGGGGGGTGACATGCCATCAGAGTCAAGATTTTCCAAATTTTTGACACGCTGAGCCCAGAAGGTTCACTATCACGGATCTAGACTAATATACGTTGTTAAATAATTCTATTGAATCATTCGAGACATTCTAAGTGAAACGAAATCTTTGGCCTTAAGTTACATAATCATATTTTACCACAGTTAAAAGCATTTAAAGTATTCAGAGTTACTGTTAAGGAAATGCATTGATTATGACGATACAGCATTCTCAATTATTTCTTTAAATGCTACTTCTGTTGCCTATTTTTATTAGGCAAAGTTTAAGAGATATAAGTACGTGTATATAATAAATCATAAAAAAATACCAGAAGAAAATTCATTGAATTTAGTTTTATTCTGCTGAATTTTTTTAAGATGAGCACAATTTAAAAAGCTTTTTAAAAATATATGTATTTCAAATCAAATCAGTGTAAAACTTGAGGTATTTTAAATATTTTCTTTCTGCTAGCATGGAAATCTTTATGCAGTATTTTAATGTTTTCACTGAAAATGCCTATAGCACTGTCCTAACTTAGGCTGAATAAAGTAAGACAAAATTTACACTGTAGAGTAAATTAATACAGGGTGTAAGCCAAATTTACATAAACAAATGCATGATTGTTATAGTAGGAAGACTTGTTACGCCTACCTAGTGGTAAACATTAAAGGCAGGACTGCTCATGCTTGTAAGCAAGACGTAATCTAACTGCAAACCACTGATTTTACACTAAGTCAGAAATCATGAACTATAGGTCATAAAATTCTGATTAATCTATATTATCTTCAGAAACAGTAGTTATGTCATCTGCAAAGGTGAGTATGATAATAGAGACTGAATGTGAAGAACAGTATAAAAACCAAGAAAAAGACGAGGAGAGAAACTTTAGTAATCCTTATACAGATGAGGAAAGTTCTCAGTCTGCATCAACATCACTGCAAAGGAGTTTAAGATGAGGATTAGCAAGACAGTACATGTGTCATGGGAGACTAGTATAAAAAACATGCTTTGTAAATCCAGGGAATTAATTGCTATCCATTATCATTAGGCTGGAAGAAAGAAAATGGGTCTTCATAACATGTGGAGATGGAGACCCATAAAACAACATGGACTGGAATTCATACAGATCCACTCTGTTCACTCTTATTGGACTGTGTGGGTTTGTCAATTAGTGAAACAGAAAGAATCTCAGATTCAAAGCCATGGTAAAGTTGCACAGACAGATGCCTCATTACTGGCTCATTATTTTGTGTGTGAAGTAAATACTGTGCTGGCAGAACTGGCCACACTAATGTTCTCATTTACAGTTGTGTATTGTGTTACCAAAGCATCATCCTATGTGTGCACACACACACATACATAAACAAATTACATGCAGAGTGAAGGTTTATGGTGCAACATAATTTGGTCTACAGAGCCGTTATTCTTTTTCAGGAATTGTCACATATCTCAATATCAGATCAGAAAAGCAATGCCATATGTTACAATGAAGCATATAATACAAATGGCCATACATCCCACAAGCTTTGAATATCTGTGACACAATGGCAGGTTCAAAAAAGCTTTATGCTTATAACAGTAGACAGTGAAGAACCTTGGAAAGTAGATGCAGAATTAAAAGCCTGGTGCATCATCTTACTCAAGTGTAAATTGTATTGTAAACTGAGGACAATCCTACTTTTATCAATACTATATGGCAGGTATGAAGCATAATCTCTTTAAAATGATTACGTCACTGCATTGTTGTAAGATTTCACCTCAAAGAAGTGATAGAAAAGATATCAAACTTATTAAATATTTATAAGGTCCATTGGTATCATAAATACCTAACCAAATTATCTCAATCTCTGCTGGAAAATTAATCTGTTTTGCTGGATGGATAGGTGTGTATGATAGAGAATGGCTTCTTCTATATATCTGTCTTTCACTCCAGATAGCGCAATGTACACGCCTTATTCTGTTCAAACTTAATTTTTGATGAATGGTTGGATAACCACAAAATGATCCCTGATTTAGCAGTCCAGACCCTCAAAGATAGGAGAAATGTAAATGTCTCATCATATCCTCATGTAGCCCATCTCTCGATTATTACTATTATGGAAAATATAATGGCTAAAAACTCCCATGAGAATGCAAGGCTAGGCTTATTAATATCTTCACAGATAAATAGCCTAGTAAGTACCTATGAACTTATGTAAGAAGCAGTTTGGTTCAGAAATGAATATTTTCCACTGTTAGAATAAGATGCAATGGCATGCCATCACTTCATCATTACCCGAGCTGCATGTAAATATCCTTGTGATTGAACTGTAACTCCATCCTTCAGCAGTGCTATTGGTTACTCTTTGATAAATAACACCATTCTTTGAGGGGGGTTAGTTTAAGTACAGCAGTGATTTCTTGCTTAATGTTTCACCATTCCACACTTTCCTCCTTGTTTACATTCAGATATTATGATACTACATGCAAGACATAAAACCGGCATGTGCATGGTTTGAGAAGGGACTGTGCATTGTGTTCTGTAATAATAGCCAGTTATCAAACAGTGATAGCTTTTATTATGAGAAATGTGATCCAGTTAGTGATTGTTCATGCCAGCATTTCCCCCAGATCTTATTGATAAGCATTAATTTTCCTCTTCATGCAATACTGTATCTCATATTTACAGATATGTGGTCAGTTTGAGCGCTAGAAGTCATATCACAATAAGGATGAGGTCTGAGTGATGCATCTCTCAGCCCACTTTATATCAGTACACAGTTACTGTGCTGTCACGTTTTAAACACATATTACTCCGCCAATATTTACATCCATCCACAACTCTTTTTTTCCCATTTTTGCACATGGGCTTCAGGGTAATTTCAGCAGTGGCTATCATCTAGAGCCAAAGTTGACAATGCCTGGTGGTTAGCCCTGCCATATTTGCATCATAAGTCATATGCAGATATCATATGAAGGTGGTGAAAGGCAAAAACATACCTAAAGCTGTAAGCAAGATATTTAGGGTAAAGTTTACAGTCATAGATGAATAATTTCAAAATGTAATTCATAGTGAATACTATGGACCTTAGCAATATTTTGCACCAAGCTGTTCTCTTTTGCATTAACCATAATTCATATAGAGTACAGATACACAAGTGTGATAAAGTTTTTTTGGTTCATTTACTTTATGACAGAAAACATTATTGGAGCAGTTGATTTCAGCGATGATATAAAAACTGACTCAGTGTTTTGTTATTTGGGGTTTATTTGTGAATCATGGTTTGTACTGAGTTGCTGCTTGCTTAATCTCTCTGCATACCAGTTTTATAAGTTGTTGTATCATAACAATCCTCCTTAAAATCTACATTCTGTCAAAAGATTACCTAAAGTTTACTCTAAACAGCTTGCATAAAAACATTAAGTTGTACTGAAGTGTTTTTGCATCTTACATTTTTATCCATATTATAATCCATATTACAGTTATGCACTGTATACAAGGCAGCTAGGTTAGCAAAATAAAAATAATTATTTTATCCTGTGAATGGATTATGAAAGCTTGGAGCTGCTGTGCACCATTTCTTGATGAAGTCACTAATCAAAACATCCTGACAAGAAAACCAAGACCCACATAACAGGAATTTACAGAAACTCTGCAGTAATGAAACCTTCCTTCTCCTAAAACAGATGTAACACTGGAATGAATACACAACAATTAACACAAATGTAGTACTTTATTCAAATTCAATAAATATGCATATAGTGCATGACAATTAAATATTGCTATACATAAATCTGTCAAAATATTCAATTGTTTATGTGGACACACATGCCAATTAACAACTTGTCTCTGGAAGTTTGCCATAGCATCTAATGTATCAAACCATTTCAAACATTAACAGGAACAGCACAATATGTAATCTCCTTTCATATCACTGTTGCAGTATTCTTCACAATAGGGATTCCCTGCCAAGGGCAGATTGATGTCTGGTCAGCATACCAAAACCTTAGGGTGTAAAATGGACATTGTACATCACACATGTGTTACCAGTGTCTTGTGTAAGGCATAAAGGTGATGAATGCCATGAAAACAAATGGTAAGGTAATCCACAAAGTAGTCACAGTAGTCCCAAATTAATGTCCTGAAAGTAAGTTTATTTTCATAAAGGCAAACGTTTTCGTTACCGAGAAGACAGTCTTGTGGATTACCTTACCATTTGTTTTCGTGGCTTCCAGTTTTTTGGTATTGTTTCACTAAAGGTGATGAATGGATGTACCATCCTCAGAACTACTTTGCCATCAATCCGAATGCCATCTTTGATTGTCGATCTAAACGTTCATTCATCTGCTGGTTACCAAGCTTTTTTTCAGATAAGTGGCCTGTTCAGGTTTTTTCTTCTTATCTTCTTTTATTTTTATGGTTGTTGGTTTCACATCATCCAAAAAGTGTAAATGCCAGTGTGGGAGACTGATTCCACATAAGGACCATCACAAGTAGTGTTTGTTTTGCTTGGGTAGTTCTCACGACCATACGCCTTGTCCTATTTTTCAGACATTTGTTCCAAACACCTTGCATAGTCATCTCTCCTCTACACCTTGCATAGTCATCTCTCCTCTTTAGCCATTTAGTTAGAGAAACAATATCTTAAATTGTTGGCGAAGGGTACCATGGATGAATCATTCTAACCAGGGGTCAGTCTTCTGTGAAGAAGAAGAAAGCTCAGACCCATTCCTCGGCTGTACTGCCTCCAGCGGACATCTCTCTTGAGGCTGGTGAAAGCCCAGAGGACCACCCAGTTTTTCATTTGGATTATTCTGCTGCGACTGTTTCATAGGATGGAATAGATCCAGCTTCTCATGTCAGAGGCTCTACAGACATCCATTTCAGATGTTCAGGGAGAACTGCAGCTGATTTATTTCCAAAGGACCTAGGGGTGTTCTGCAAATCCTTGTTAAAGAGATTCCCACTATGCTTATAGAGTGTTGTCAGGGGACCAAGCCAACTAAGATCTTTAGGGCTTATGTCACCTTGAAAAAGAAGCAGAAAACTAAGCATCTTTGTCCTGCTCCCATGGATCCTTAGTGTGTTAATGGCAGGATTTCACATGGGGTCTGTTTGATGTCCTTATGGCTTTGAATCCCCTCTCCCTTGCACTATGGTTCTGAAGAGGAGGAAACTATTAGTTCTGCCGCTCCTTTTGGTGCTACAGTTTTCTGTATCATGAAGATTTTTTTTAAGTGGGACTGTACACAGGTCTCAGATCTCCTACAAACTCTTTCAGATGGAGTCACCCAAGCCCTCTGCTGTCCTTCTTTGCTGCCTTGTTAGACATCTTTTCTGCATCTTTTCAGGCCTTTCATTCTCTTTTTTACCAGGTTCCCTAAAAATCGTCACAGACAATACCACAGTGATGTGATGCATCAACAAGCAAGGAGGGACAAGGCCTTATCTCTTACGTGGATTAGCACGTCAGGTTTGGAATCTACTTGTACTTTATCAGGTGACTTTTCATACTGTTTATATTCCTTCAGACCAGAACTCTGTGGCAGATTTTCTGAGCAGGTTCATAACACAAACTCATGGGTGGATGCTTCGAGGAGATGTGTCTCTGGACATTGTACACCAGTGGCATACCAGCTTCTTCTGTTTTGCTCCAGACTCCCATCTCCTGTGGCTTGGAAGGTAGATGCCCTTTTCTTTTTCCTGGAAGGGGATGTTTCTTTATGACTTCCCTCCCCTTCCTCTCATACAGCTGGCTCTCTTTAAGATAGAACAGGATGCTCCCAAAAAAATGTTGGTGACTCCCTTTTGATCCAGACAGTATTTGTTCCCCTCTTCTTCTGCATTTAGCCAAGGACAATCATCACAATTTACCTCACCAGGTGGACCTACCCATACAAGACAAGAGGTTTCTAATCTATCACCGCTTCTTCTTTCTTCAACTGACACTGGGTCATAGGGTTTTGATCCATTTTAAGCACCTTTTTTCTTAGGATTTGCTTTGGGTTGTGCAGGATGCCAGGAAATGCAATATCAAAAAATCGTATTTATCCAAATGGAAGAGATTTTCTGTCCTATGTCTTTCTCATAACCTGGATCCACTTGTTGTGAATGTACCGTTGTTTCTTATTTGTGTGAATTGCTCAATGCTCGGTTGGAATACTCTTTTATTAAAGCTCACCTGTCAGCCATTCCTGCTTGTCTTCCTTTGAATCCCCTTTTAAATTTTAGATTCCATATCAAAAATTTTTTAAAGGCTTCCTTCATATTGGGCCTCCCAGAAAGACTATTCCTCCTTCCTAGGACTGTAATTTTGTCCTGGAAAAATTGATTCAGACTCCTTTTGATCCTGGATCTTCAGCTTCCTCACAGCATTGTTTTTGGAAGACAGTTCTTCCTTTGGCCCTTACTTCAGCCAGGCTTGTATCTGAGCTGCAAGGCCTTATGGCTTTTCCTCCCTTTTTGGGTTTTCATAAGGACAGTGTGTCTCTTAGTAATCTTTATTTTACACCCAAGGGGGTTAATGAGTTGTCTCTTGATCAGTCTATTCATTTGACACTTTTTTCCCTTCTCCACATTTTGCTACTGAGAAGGTTCTTCACACATTGGATTTGTATAGACAAGTCAGATATTATTTGGATAAAGCTAATTAATTTCATAAATCTGAACAGATGTATGACTCTCTTCATCCTAGGTGTTTAGGTTTAGCTGTGTCTAAGCAAACCATTTCTTCTTGGATCTTCTTCGATATCTAAAGCCATTTTCTTTTATTACTCCATTCATGGGAGAAGCCTTCCTTCATCTGTTAAGGTTCTTTATACCTGGACTGTGGCTTGTTCTGGTGCTTTTTTCAAAGATTTGAATATTAATTCCATTCTTAAGGCAACTATTTGGACTTCTGTGCACACTTTTGCCAAGCACTGTAAGTTGGATATTGTTTCTAGGGATAAAGTCAGGTGTGCCAAGTCTATTTTGCATGGATATCTTCAGCGGTCTGCTGGGTCTTCCTCCTCACAACTTTCTTCCTGAGCGTTTGTACTCTCCCTATTGTAAAGAATATTGCAACAGTGATATTGAAGGACTTAGTACAGTTGTGTAAAATCTTGTCATAACAGTAGATGTCCTTCACTTTACTGTTGCAGTATTCGCTACCCCCCCCCCTCAAGTTTCATTTCTCCTTCTGGATGTACATGTTCCCTCTTCTCTCCTTGGAGTGTCATCATCATGAGGCCTTTCAGTTCTGCGGATGATCCATCCATACATCATCTTTATATCCTACATCAGGCATGAGGAGCATATGTGTGATATGCATTGTCCCTTTTACAACCTAATGCTTTGGTATGGTAACACATCAAACACTGATAAAAGCAGTAACTTTTTTTTTCTGTATAAGGTGACTGAATGTCTCCCCACCACCACCACCATTATACTAATATATAATAATTCCAGAGACACGCAATCATAATGAAAAGACAATTTGTGCTTTGTAAAGCCAACCAACTTCTCCATAATTATGTAACTCCTACAAAACATTTACATAGCATGCAGTAAATATCCTGTTGTTATAATATATTACTTCACACTACAGGACGACAACACAGTGTAAGCAGCCACTGTCTGTCAGATGCTAGAATGGTACCTTCAGAATTTAGACTTGACAACATTGTTTAATCTCTTTTGAACCCGAGGCTGCAGATTCAAAAATCAAGGAAATGCAGGCAACTAGTAAGCGAGAGTAATTAAAAAACTGCATTGTTAAAGTACACTGTTTTCGTCACTGGCTATGCAGATAATCAGAAAGATAGGAACAGGCGTAACAAATGAGCAACATAATTCTTCTTTGCTTTTACATCTGTCTCTCCACGTCTTTCTCTTTCCTTTAATCCACAAACAATTACTCACACGCAAGCACGTGCAAACCTGACATACAAGTAGATAGACTCATAAGTTCACAGGTAAGTATCAGCTAGCTGGCCTTGTGGGGAAAGTCTAAAGCATAGCCAATTTTCTTTTCAAAGGTAAGAATTAAACCCTTTACCTTGTGACTGTGAGATAAACACCTCAATTGTTATACCAATCCCCAGTGCTTATCCATTCCAATACTCTTTCTAACAATGTCAATTTAGTTACAAGCCAGGGCATGCTTTTTCACTAATTGTACTTAAGAAATAAAATTTGTTGTGGGGAGACTTATTTTATGGATAACATAGTTTATATTTCTCTTAGCAAGACAGATTTCTTATTTTCTTACTTTTTTCCCCTCAGATAATTTTATATTTGTGTGTGTGTGTGTGTGTGTGTGTGTGTGTGTGTGTGTGTGTGTGTGTGTGTGTGTGTGTGTGTGTGTGTGTGTGTGTGTGTGTGTGTGTGTGTGTGTGTGTGAGTGCATGGGTGAATATGTTCTTTTACACATTTACTGCCCTGGTATTACTTTAATCATATCTGAAGATAAACCTGACCCAGTGACCAAATGAATAAATTGATTGTTTGCAGTTCTTTTTGGCTCATGCAAGGAAATACATACAAGTCTTCCGTTCACTGCATATTCTGATTCTGCATCAGAAATGCACACTGTACAGATCTGCCTAACTCTGCTATCAATCTGTCCTTGCTGAAACAGCTGGCCATAATTCTCTGTCTGACCACTCGGCAGTATTTTTAAAGTAATAAAGCAAGACTCAGTGATTATACGGTACAATCTTTGGAAAGGAGGTTAAAACCTGAATTGCTGACAATGCTGCTGTAAAGTGCCTCTGTTATAAATAGTTTCAAACATCACTGTGAAGAAAAGAGTATGTCTAAACATTTTAGTACCCTTATACATTTAAAAGTTTTTTTTTTCATTTTGATATTTCAGCATACAGAGGAAAAATGGTAATGCGTTACAAATTAATTATGCGCCATAGATCCGGTTTTATAATTTTCTTCAATATTAGTGAAAAGATGTGCAGTACTCAGTGAAACAGGTTATTTTAAAATGATATGATGAATCTTTCAGCCCTTTCCCCTGGTTATGTGATTTACACTAGAGCCAGTCTAGGTAAAGCCTTAACTGCATAGTAGAATGTGCAGTTGTCTCATACATTTATGAAGCGTCATTCCAAATCCTCACATGCTCATTAAATGAACATATTGCAACACTTTTTTCTTTTGGAGAAATATAAGAAAAACACAATTGAGTAACAAGTTGTACAACTTGATAAAGCCTTTGATATGTAATAAATATAAAATACTAATTGTAGGATATTGGCTTCCTGTATGACTCTTGCATTTTAATTGGGAGTTTTGTTATCCAATAGCATTTATTTAACAGTGCCCAGTCCACCAGATTGTGCAAGAGCATTCATTTTGAAACTGCCAAGGCATACAGAAGACCTTAGATTCCTCAGAATGATATCAGTTCAGCAGTGGTTTGAACTATGTACACAAAAGTACCAAAGTGAGTGTAAGCGGAAGAAAACAAGTATTCCAGCAACTGCTGTATCCATTTTTAAAAGTAATGTGTGAATATAACATGTGGTTTGCAACAGTAGCACATATTGGTCTTGGAACTATTATTCCTAGATGTTGCAAATGATCTTCAGAGTATAAGCATTGTCTTTAGTAAGATAGATGAGGCAACTAATGCTGAGATAGCTGAAATAATAGTATGCATGGTGTAAACTGATATGACAGTATTGACTTTCTGCTCAGGTTATGGCCATACACTTGAAATAAATTCTGTATCAGTTCATCCAAGCCAGCTTATGACCCTTACTCTGTCTCTCAGAAAACAACTCCCTTAAAATGTTATGGCTTTCCCTTCAGTATAATTAATTTTCTTGCAGACTCTTCTAACTTCTGACTAAAGGTGAACAGAAGATGTTACTCTTATTTTGTTCCAGCAGAGAGAACTTCATTATCGATAACATTTTCTGCTGTGTATACACATTGTAAAATGTCCTTAAACACTAGAGTCATAGTGATACATTCAGAGTTTAACAAAACACTGATGTATGCAATATTAAACATTATGCAACAACCCCCCCCCCCCATTAATATTCCAAAACGTGCATGTTGATTGGTCAGCGTGCACGTTGCAAATCAGACTTATACTAATGGAAAAAGGTCCAGTCACCCCTACTTTTTCCATTAGTATAAGTCTTTTTTTACGGCAATGGAGAACACAAGATCTCCATTGCTGTTTAGACACTGTCTTGCTATGTTAAAGGAGTTTAATATAGCGAGACAGTTTTGAAAAAAGTAACGGAGATCTTCTTTTCTCCATTGCTTTTTTTAAAGCTATCTCGCTATGTTAAACTCCTTTTACAGAGCGAGACACTTTGTAAAAAGCAATGGAGATCTTGCTTTTGCTTCCACCCACAGCTCTGATGTACTGTGTAAGCATACGCATGCGCAGTACATCAGAACTGCCACAGAATACCAGACAGCTGCAGAAGGGCAGCAAGGAGGCATTATACAATGCCATTATTTAAGAAAAGTAATTATTTTTTTTTTTAAATAATGTCATTGTATAATAGCAATAACCCACTTCTGGGTATGGGTAATGCTGGATTTACCCACGGTTGTCTTTGTTTGGCCACTCGGGCTTCGCCCTCGTGACCAAACCACACCAACCATGGATAAATCCAGCATTACCCACACCCAGGCATGGGTTATTGCTATATTCTAAAACACTGAAGTCATAACGATGCATTCAGGGTTTGATGCAACACCAAAGCATGCAAGAATAAATGTCCTAAAACACTTGAGCCATAATGATACATTCAGAGTTTGACAAAACACTGACATATGCAATATTAAACATTCTAAAACACTGAAGTCATAGTGATACATTCAGTGTTTGACAAAACACTGATGTATGCAATATTAAACATTCTAAACCACTGATGTCATAATGATGCATTCAGAGTTTGATGCAACACCAAAGCATGCACGAATAAATGTCCTAAAACACTTGAGGCATAATGATACATTCAAAGTTTGACACAAAACCAATGTAGACAATGTAAAATGTCCTAAAACATTACAGTCATGACAATGTATTCAGAAATTGACACAAATGAGATTTGGTAACAAACCAGTTTGTTTATGGACTTCTTCATAAGAGGGTTAGATAAATATATTATTGGGAGTTAAGACGGCAGGGGGGTGAAAGGGTTAAATGGGATGGGAAGGAGGGATGAGTGGGAGGAAATGAGGTAAGGGGCTTAAAGGGTTTAGGCAAGTTTAGCTGGGTAAGGGAGAACATTTTGGAGTGAACTTGCTACATAGCCCCCGCTTTGGTTTTGTTTTTTTTTTTGTGAATTGGTGGGGACTGTGGTTATTTTATCAGTCTTGGTATGGCAGAGAAGAGGGACAGGCTTGCCCTCTTCTGTTCCCCCTTTGGTATTGGATGTTCCTTTCAATAAACAAGCAGAGGTAAGGGCGCTGCATATTAGTTTGTATGCTTAACTCAATAAGTGGTAAATATAAATGAGCGGAGGTGAGGACGCTGCTTATTTGGTTGGAGGTGTGATTCAATAAGATGTAAATATAAGTGAGCAGAGGTAAGGATGCTGCTTATTTGGTTGGAGGTGTGATTCAATAAGTGGTAAATATAAGCAAGCGGAGGTAAGGACCCTGCTTATTTGGTTGGAGGTGTGATTCAATAAGTGGTAAATATAAGTGAGCAGAGGTAAGGACGCTGCTTATTTGGTTGGAGGTGTGATTCAATAAGTGGTAAATATAAGTGAGTGGAGATAAGGACGCTGCTTATTTGGTTGGAGGTGTGATTCAATAAGTGGTAAATATAAGTGAGTGGAGGTAAGGACGCTGCTTATTTGGTTGGAGGTGTGATTCAATAGTGGTATATGAACTGAGTGGTAGGATACTGCTTCATAAGTAAAGTGAGTGAGTGGAGGTATGGACGCTGCTTACTAGGTCACCCTGTCCTGATTAACATTACATGGATGCATATACTGTGGTTAAAATCAGCTAAACTGTGTTCTGTTGTAATTAATAAACATTGGTTATCAAAGCTATGTTATAGAAGTTTAATAAAAGTCATCAAAAGGTCATTTGGTGTGATGTGTTTATTGAAGGGGACAGGGACAATACCAAATGTAGCTGAAAGTGTCTAATTTTAAGTAATGCATATACATGTGTGAGACATTTGATTAGTTTGATTAGGGAAGTGAAACATCTTACATGATTAGGCCAAAGAACTGACAAATCCGTACCTCAGACTCAAGTCGATCAATTGTACAGTTCTTTCCACAGTTCTTAGTTTCTGAAGAATAACATCTTCTGGGCATTAACTTATATCATGTTGTATGCTTTTTATCTATTTTCCCAACATCCATCTGCTGTTATGGTTGCTGTTTAACTTACTGCATTATGGAGTATGGCACCAAGTTGTATTCTTTATGGAGAGACAATTAAGCAATGATGAACAACACTTAACCATTACCTCTATTTTAGGAGTCTTTGAATTGGTATTTTATGGTCACTTCTAATGATGCATACTTTGCCAATTATACAAAATCAACTTTGTTCAATGAAGGAAATATGCCACCAGATATTCTGTACTTTAATCTTTTTTTTTACATATAATAAGACAGATAAATGCTGTATCTGTGCTTGTCATTGATAGATTATTAGCAAAGAATGTGAGAAATCTAAGTGGTACATTGTTTGTTTAAAGGTAATGTACATGTGTGTGTATATGAATGACTGTGCATGTATATGTGTGTGTATATATATATATATATATATATATATATATATATATATATATATATATATGTGTGTGTGTGTGTGTGTGTGTGTGTGTGTGTGTGTGTGTGTGTGTATGTATTACCAGAAACCTTAAATACTTTTCTACAGAAGATTCCATAAGGACAACAATTTCCTTTTCTTTTTTTATAATAAAACCCCTCCAATTCACCAAATCCACACCATATTTGTCTGAGTAGTGGTAGCATTATGGAAATTTTTTTTTTTTTGGTTATGGTAAGGTGTAGGGTAAGATGCAAGGGCTTTACTCTCCTGTACTACCATAGTAATAATAAATAAAATAAAAACATGTCACTAGCACTGCCACTTAACAAGTCAGGCTCACGTAAACACACACCTATCTCATTACAGCCAGGTCTGCCTCTAGGATATTATTCAGTTACCTCCTAATGACACATCTAGGCATTAAATATTGTTTGCTCATATTTGCATTAATAATTCCAAGACAATGCTACTTACAAGGTATCAGAAGATACATGATGGCAAGCACAATTGTACTGACTTTTTTTAATTCAAATGCATTTTTATTTTGTTTTCATTATAAACATACTCAAATGTACATATAACAAATACAATAAAACAATAACAAAACTATTTACAATATTTACATTCATCCATGATAAACAATCATTTTATCCATCAGAAGTTATCAGTATTTGTTCAAAAGATTTTCCAGTTTTTGTCATGTTATTTTTTATGAGTAATGTTAAGAGTTCTATAACAAATGGTTTACAGTTCTTTTTTTACAATTAACTTTTGTTTAATTAATCTTTAAACATCAAATTTTGTTTATTTTTCCAGTTCAAATTAATAACGTTTCTGGCAATTGCAAGAATTGAAAAGAGTAACTTAATCTGAGATTTAGGTATTAAATTAGCTATAGGAACCTTGAATAGGATTAGTGAGTTAGAAATATGACAGTTATCAGACCATAAAGCATTTACAAAATATCTGAAGTCTTTCCAGTATTGAACAACATTTCTACATGAACATGTGAACCCAGTTGGCCTCTAGTAATTCATCACATTTCCAACATATACTTTCGCTGTTTTTGAGTACAAGATTTATTTCATGTGGAGTATAGAAACTCCTTTTCATAAATGCCCATGTACAGTGGATATAAAAAGTGTATACAGTAATTAAATCAAAAGGTGCTTCAACAAATTATTAGTTTAAGGGTATGCACACTTAAGCAACCAGCTCATTGTACATTTTTTGTTTTTTATATTTTTCCTCTAACAGCTTTGTTTATATTTCAATTGAATTATATGGGTTATAGGTCACATTAAAGGTGGGAAAAGTTTTGAAATTATTTATTGTGGTCTCATTTTTTTTTATATCGCAAAAACCTGGCATTTTAACAGGGGTGTGTAAACCTTTTATATCCACTGTATACAATTTCCAATATAATGAAGAGAAGGTACCATATGTAGAATTCAATAACAATTTCTGGATTCATCCGATATTTGTTCTCCATTAATCTTTAAATAGTAATTCCAAAAATCTGAGTCAAACTTTAGAGTGTCTTCTCTTAGTATCTTATAGATAGGTGAGATAGAGTGTCTTCTCTTGGTATCTTATAGATAGGTGAGATACTTAATTTTTGATTATCTGTCTTTTCAAGACACCTAATAAAAAGCTGAATCAAACTAGGTATAAATTCAGTCTCTAGGTTGATCGATACTCTCATTTTGTTTTCTATAAACTGCAGTAATGAGTGTATAAACAATCAACTGTCTTAACTATTCTCAAAACTACATAAAAGAGAGTGTAGTGGTTTAATACTTTTATTTTCAATAAACTGATACCAGAATATCAAGTTATGTTCCTTTAATGTTTGCATTGCATTGATGTTGAATGAATCTAGGCAATCAGAGAAGTATGCTATAGGGAATATAAGAACTAGAAATTGTTTAACCGTGTAATTACAATCAATTATATTTTTAAAGTTATGAAATATTTGATTAATGCCATAAGAAAAATGATCAAACTTCTTATTAAATAAACAAAATTCACATAAAGCCAATGAACTCCATTTATTCCATAGTGTTCCTTAAATTTATTTAGTTCTGACATCAGTTATATTAATCTCAAATATTGTTTTCCAGACAGATATATAGGTAGGTGTGATCCATTGTAATATTACATTAATTATAACTGATTTGGAATAAAGATCTAAGCTAGGGAATGCTATCCCATTACTATTCCAAGCTCTAATGTGCCATTTATATGCAATCCTAAGTTATAAAGGGAACCATAAAAATTTAAGTAGCATGGAATGTAATTTTTAAAATATGTTTTTAGGAGGTGTAGCACTAATGACTGTATATAAAAGAAATTTTGGGGAAAATTATCATTTTAATTAAAGATAGCCTATCCTCCATTGTGAAGAACATTTTATTCCATCTTTTGATTAGTTCACTAATGGTGGTCATTAAATAAATTATTGTAGTTTAGTTTAACAGACTCTTTCCATGTACTCTTTATACTGACACCCAAATATTCTAATACATCATTCTCCCAATTAAACAGGTCATTCTCTCTTAGGTTTTTGTTAATCTTTTTGTTAATTAGTAATTTTTTGGATTTATTATGATTAAATGTAAGCCAGCAAAGAACCATCAGTATTACCCAACATTAACAAATCATCAGAAAATAATTGTATCTTAGGACAGTAATCCTTATTAATTTAAAAGCATTTTATAGTTTGCTTGTTTCTGATATATGTAGCAAAATGTTCCATTGAAAGAGCAAACAATAATGGTGACAAAGGACAACCTTGTCTAGTTCCCTTGAAGATTTTTGTGGTGAGGATAGACTTGATCCAATTTTCACATAAGCTTGTGTCCCACTATCAATTTTCATTAATAAGTTGACAAAATCTGAGGAGAAATTAAAACCAATCAGAATTCTTTGTAGATAAGATCAACTAATAGAATCAAAAGCCTTTTCTATGTCTAGGCTGATAATAGTTAGTTGTTTTTTTTTTTTTTTTGTATTTGCATGCCATGTCTATTAATGATAATAATTTTCTTTATTATATATTCAGGAACAATCTTATATAGTTCAGGAATTATTCCATCCAGTCCTGGAGCTTTATTATCTTTTAATTTTTTTATTTGCGCTTTCACGTCTGTTAGTGTTATTTGTTTATTTAATAAGTTATTTTGTTGCATTGACACCTTAGTAGTTATATTTTCTTTAATAAAATTATTTATTACATTATCAGTCTTCTAAAGTGTAGTGTTATTATTTATATCTTTATAGTAGTTTTTGAACACTCTATTATGCCCATTAAGTTAGATGCACTCTTAACCGAACCATCACTTTTGTATTTAGTCTCATTAATAAGATTTTGATTGTTTATTTATTTTTTTTTTTTGGATCTTACTGCTATTTTATGTAGATACTTGGGATTTACAGCATAAGATTTTAATTTAAATTTCTCCAGATTTATAGCTACCTTATGATTCAGAACTTCTAAGTATTTTTGATTTAACTTAGTAACTTTGTTATGTGCTACTTTATTTGGGATTGCAAGTCTAAAAGTTCTTTGTCCCACTCTCTCTTTTTTTTTAAGGTACCAATATTTTATTCTACCATATACATAAACTTTAAAGGTGTCCCATTGTATAGTATCAGTCACTTCACCATTATCATTTGTTTCCATTAACATGTCTATTTCTTTCATTATCCATTCCCTAAAGCCATTTAACCTAGTTATGTAAGCAAGAATTCTTTGTAGAAATCTTAAATCTTCTGTATGTGTAGTTAATGTAAAGTTTATAGCATTATCGTCAAAAAGTGTGAAGTCATTATAGATACATCATTTATTTTAGAGTATATATTATTTGATACAACAACCTTATCAATGTTTGTGTACCAAACCAATATGAATAGTGAGTACAGAATAAGGAATAATGTTCTCATAGACCATGCATAGCTTTAAGGTTCATCTGGTTTGTAAAGTCATTTAACTTCTTGGCTTGAGATGTAAGTTTTTTATTACCATTTTTAGACATTTCATTGCCTGATAATAAGCAGGTAAAATCACCTGTTGCTATAATTTCCCTTTTTGCATTTAAATTAATCAGGTCCAGATATTTTGTCAACATATTTAGTACTCATTCCTGGTATCTAGTATGTATTAACCAAAGTATAATACTTTCTACTGATTTCCAAAATAACCATGCTTAGCATCCCATCTTTATCTTAAATTATATCTATAATTATTGACATAGTATAAGTATGCTTCCATAGAATAAAAGTGCCCCTTCTTTTAGTCATATAACATGAATCAGCCAGAATGGTATAGTCATTGAAAGAGTATTTTTGTAGATCTTTTTTTAATAGATGGGTTTCCTGTAAAAAGATGATCTGGGTTTTATGCATTTTGATATATTTAAGCAAAACAGCTCTTTTGACATTATTGTTCAAACCATTAATATTTAATGATAAACATTTATAAGCCATTGACTATAATGTGCATGTTATTATGGGTCCCTATTAAATTGCCAAACATTTCAAAGTTTGAATGTCATATGGTCGACATCATATGATCGAACTTTGAAAAGTTAGAAGGAGAAAGGCAAAGGCGCTGTATGCACAGAATGGTAAAATTTCCCTTTTCTGCACTGAAGTGCAGTCTTGGAGTTGGTATATTTAAGTAGGGAGATGTGATGGGTGCAGGGGGCTTGCCCCCCTTCTCAGAGCATTAAGGTAAGTTTTTTTTTTTTACTTTTTATTATATATTTGAGGTTTCAAGTTTTGCTCATATGTTGTCAAACATATGAGGTTTGAAATTTTGAAGCTTCGAATATATAATATAGACCCCGTTATTACTAACTAGTTTATCACACTATAGCATTATGCAGTTATAGGATGCGCCACAGAGATTGAAAGACCTTTCTTCAGTGTTGACTTGAAATCTACTGAAAACTTACTTATGGATGCATAATGTGTATAATGCACTACTTTCAAAAAACCCAAAACTAGTTACAAACACATACATGAAACATAAAGTTTCTGGTTAAGTTAAAAACTTAACTAAACCATCCATCCGCCATCTTTCCAATGCCAAATGACACAAATTATCCATCTCTGCTTAGAATATAGTATAAAAACAAAAAAGAAAAGCATTATGAAAGTAACTAAAGAAATCTGAATCCATGAAATATACATTAGAATGTGAATGTCCAATATATCTGAAGCTATATGAATATGTCACATATGGTAATAGCACCTCTAATACATAGATATGCCGGAAATACACATTAGATCAAAGTATGTATAAACATTAGAAGTTGAAGGTTAAGAAGATTGTCATTATTTCCAAGTGTAACCATTTTGTCAATCATCCATCTAACATTTTTCATGTAAGGCTCTGTTTTATATATATATATATATATATATATATATATATATATATATATATATATATAAATATAACACTTTTTACAAGATAACTATTATATTTTGCAATTATACATATATTACTCATATGTATTAATGATATCTATGTTGATGTCTTTCATCAGGAGAGAGAGAGAGAGAGAAAAAAGGGGGGCCTCACAACCCTCTGTTTAGTTACTAAAGTTTTAGTTATATAACATAAGTCTGATGTTAATATGCATAATGAGTTTTCTAATGCAGCTCCTAGTTCACTTGATGTCATTTAGTTATTAGTAGTGTCACTGAATCTGCAGAATGTATTCTATAAGAGAACATAGGCATTTTCAAAGGAGTTAAATATTTTTATTAGAACTAATTATTTACCATTTAAAGTATCTAGTGAAGTATACCAGAATTTCAAGAGAAAAGAATTCTAAGAACAACCATTTAGCAAGTTCAAAAGGTCAAATGTCATCACTGTTGTTTCTTCAAGCTGCAGCTTCATAAACTTGTTTTTACTTTTACAAGGAAAACGTAATTGATAGCTGTTGTTCGGCATCTAGATTAAATGTTTAACATCAAACAAGGACACAGCATTGTAGAAAACCTTAACAGTTATTACTTGCATCATAGTCTGATTGCATGATTAGTCTATAAAGCTAGTGATACATTTTAGCTGTTTGTTGACCATTTATGTAACTAAAAAGCATATACTGTTCTTCATAGCTGTACGGAGCTCCTCTATTGCCGTATATTACATAGTTTAAGTGACAGTGTTATGCCTGCTTGACTGGTGGCTAGTTATTAGCGCTGATAAGGTCTTACTCATAATAAATGTTTTCTTTCTAGGTAGTCCCCCTCAAACTACCCCAGTATAAGACACTCCTGACTGAAAGGACGTTACCCTGAAAAACGTTACCTGCTACAAGTCTTTGAAATTCAACCTGCAATTTGAATAAGGTTAATACCATAACATGTACTAGTACCTTAACGCTCTACCTGTGTACTGTTTCATGCTGGCCTGGGTCTAAAGGCACCTATAGGCTCCCTCCATATTGTGTAACCTAGCTAGATTTTCCCCAAGGATCTTACCTCTTTAACCTACAAATCTACCCTGCACACAGTAATTTCATCAGGCTCTCCTGCACACAGCCCATAAAATATATCCTGCAGCTCTTAATTAATCTCTGCAAGGGGGCAATCTAGCTTAAACATAGCCCATAAATTTGGTGTAAAACTAAGCCAGTAAAATACAACCAAAAAGATACATTTGGAGTGGAATTAAACTAGTAGAATACAGCCAAAAAGATACATTTGGTGTAAACAGAAACAAGTGAAAAGATGCATTTGGTGTACAAAGAAAATAAACAAGTAAGCCCAGGGATATAATTGGAGTTAGTGTTAGCCTCGCTGTGCTCACCCTCGCTGTGCTTGGATCACTCCGCTCCCCGCCCTGCCTCCTATTCCCACCCATCCCCACTAGTGCTACATTTCAACTAAACGTAGCCACTCCCCTCATGCTAACCACCAATCACTGAATCTGTCCCACCCTTGTACCCATTTCCTTCTCTTCCACTATTCCACATCCTGTAAAGCACATTCTTCCATCTAACTACCTTACAATCAAGAACAACACCTCTCATCATCCACCACACCCAGCCCATACCAAGCAGATCTCTCACTCATGACCAAACCCAACCAAACCATGCCAAAACCACCCAAACCCACATACATACACCTCTTGCTATTGCTCCTAGGTGTATCCACCCTCCCACTGCTAACTTATATCACCAACCACCAAAAACAACTTAATTTTATCCACATACCAAGAAAAACTACTTCCACTAACATTAATACAACGCACCCTTTTACTCAACTAGTCCCATATCACTACCAAACCTTTTTTTATTCACCACTATGCACACAGATTACAGCCATCACACTACCAGTCCCAAACAACTATAAAGAACTTTTAAGACTCTAAACAAACTACTCAAACTTTATTTTTACCTTATAACCCAACTCATTAGCGTGATGATATACACCGAAACCCAGGCCCACAAAATCTAGGAGCCCCAACCCTCAATCTGAATGATACCTTACTCCACCGAGACAAATCCACGCTCATTTTAAATTTAAATAACAGAAGTATACTAAACAAAGTCCACGACCTTCATGCACTACTCTCCTTTTATCAACCTGAGATAGACATACTAACAGAGACTTGACTTAAACCAGGCAACCACAACAATGAAATCACTCCACCAGGTTACAGTATAATTCATAGTGATTGAATAGGTAAAAAAAGGGGGGGTGTTGCTATAGTGTATAAATCTGACCTCATCCTTGAGAAAGTAGACATAACAACCCCAGACCTCGATAAAGTTGAACTCACTCTAACAAAACTTAAACTTAATGATAGTAAACACATCAACATCATAGGACAATATCCCTATTACAGAAAAGATCCTAGAATGGATATCTAACTCCCTCCCCCAGGAAAGCATAGTACTAGGAGACCTTAATACTGACTGGCAATACTGTTCCAGTCATAACCCACTCTCCCATATTAACCTACATGGCCTAATCCAACTCATCACTTCCCCCACAAGAACAGACAAGAGAACCAAACACCAATCCACTCTAGATTGGATACTCGTATCCCACCCATCACTGATATCCCTAGCAGGGTGTCTACCAGACACCCTGAGTGACCACCAGGACACATTCATACTCAGATCAAAATCACCACAACTGACCCAAATATCTACATGCCTAATTAGAAACAAAAAACACTTTAACCGCTCCAACTTTATAAATGACCTAAAAATGTTCAACTGGACTCCCCTAGAAAACCTACCTCTTGATGAATCTGTACTATATTGCAATACCACATTCTTAAACACCCTTAACTATCATTCCCCCTCCAGAACAACAAGAATTAAAACTAAATATGCCCCCTGGTTAACCCCAGACACAAAATCCCTCCTCAAGGCCTGGACCAACTACATCAACAGTAAATCCCAATTGAACAAACAAATATACGTTGAAGTACGTAACAAAGCCAAAAAACTCACCAAAACAGACAAAACATCTTACTACCAAAAGTTACAGGATAAGCACAGGAACAACCCACAAAAATTAACTTTATTCTACAAGCAGGTAAAACAACTACCCCAACCCCAAAAATAGATAACAACCAAGAAGCCATCCCCACTCAATTTAATAAATACTTTACAGAAACCATCTAGACCCTTGCAAACAACCAACCCTATGACATCCCCACCCCTGTAAATCCACCCCCACCCCCAACTAACAATTGCCCCAAGTTCAGCTTCCACCCAGAACCAACCAAATCCATTGAAAAGCTACTCCATAAGCTCAGAAAAAGTCTCTAGCCACAGATAAATTACCTGCTGAATACCTCCACCTGGCTGCAGAAGCTATACCATATCCTGTCTCCATCCTAATTAACAGATCCATCTCCAAGTGTATAGGACCCAAGCTATGGAAAATATCACATATCATCCCTCTACATAAAGGGGGAATCTCCCTGGAACTCAATAACTACCGCCCTATAGCCATACTACCCCTTTATCTAAAATTTTAAAGAAAGTAATACACAAGCAACTAATGAAATATCTCCTAGAAAATCTAATAGCAACAAAACAACATGGCTTTAGACCCTTCCATAGCACCACCACCACCAACAGAATTCACCAACATTGTCAATACTCACAGAAACAACAAACTCCTTGTATCTGCCACCTTCCTTGATGTGTCCAAAGCAGTTGATGTGGTTAAGCACAATAAACTCCTCCTTTCACTAGCAACTCTAAACCTTACCACCCCTGCCATCTCCTGGTTCAAAAACTACCTAGAGGGAAGGAAACAAGCCGTTATGTTTCAAAAGCAACTCTCCCCCTCCCTACCAGTATCCCTAGGAGTACCCCAAGGCTCCATCCTGGGACCACTTATTTTTATGATCTTCAACAATCAGCTCCCAAACAGTATTCCTAAAGCCTCAATAGTGCAATATGCAGATGATACCACCATAATATGCGCAGCCAATTCAATTGACATCCTTCACTCCCTAACAGAAGCATGCTTTTCCCTAGCAGAAACTTGGATTACAAACCAAAGGCTCATTCTGAACCCAAGTAAAACAAAGGTAGAACTCTTTAGCTCCCACAGAGCCATACATCCTACTGATTCTTTCTTCATCTCCTCCTTTAACAAGACCACAATCACATCCACAAATCATACCAATCTCTTAGGGGTTGAAATAGATAATCACCTTAGATATGACCTGAATATTTCTATAACATTAAAAAAAGTACATAAAAAACTTGGCCTACTGTATCCCAATAAAAAATTCCTTACTGACCACTCCAAAACTACAATTGCGAGTACTCACCCACTATCCACCCTACTTTATGTCTCCCCCTTGCTTACAAATCTCTGAAAATCCAAACTAAACAGATTTGATAGTTGTTATAATAAGATAGTCAAATTGGCTACAACCTCTCCCATCAGAACACATCACTGTGAATGCCTAAAAAAACTCCATTGCCTAGAACTACCACTACTTCTTCAACTCAATCAACTATCACTGGCCCACAAAATAATACATAACTCTGAAAACACCCCAGCCCTACAAAATCTTTTGCAGCTCTATACAACCACCAAGCCCTTGAGGTCTAGCCCACAAAACCTCCTCAAAGTAACCAAATCTAACAATTAAGCTGGTAAGTCTGTCTACAGCCATTGTATAGCAAAAACCTGGAACTCCCTTCCTGCCCACATAACTGACAACAAATCCCTATCACATTTCAAGAAACTTGTTAAAACTCACTTTTTGAATAATCAGATGTGCTCCTGTATCCCCCCTGGCTGATGTCTCATTAGAACACTTCACCTAACTTAAGTAACTCTGCTAAGCCAACCAATCATAGTACTGTACCCACGTAATGGCTGTTAATCTACTGCTCATCCCATCTCACCAGGAGTTAGGTTGAACTATCCAAGCAATGTTGTGCTTTCCATAAGCAACTAAAACCAGGAGAAGACATATTGTAAATCAATTTGTTATCCTTCTCAACTAAAACCAGGTGAAGACATATAGTAAATCAATTTGTTATCCTTCTCGACTATAGAGAGCATCATCTGCTCTCTCGGAGCCTTATTCTACGTCTGTCTGCTTTTACTCCAATAGTAAATCTATCACAGGAATCCTAAACTTAGGAATATCTTCTAAAATTAAATATTATATTGTAGAGCACGAGTGTATCCTATCTGTTAGTTAATATGTATGTCAAAGTCTCTTCTATGGAAATTGTATGTCAAAAGTCTGTCCTTAAATCTATGTCTTGTAAAAAAAAATTGATCGCTTGGAGCTTTTCTCCCCGGGTCGCCAGTGAAAATGGACTTGTAATCCAGTTGGACTCTCTCGATTAACAAATGTAAAATAAAAATAAATAAAATAATAAAATAAAAAGTATCTAAATAGGCTCATGCACAACAGAAGTTGTCTCTAGTGAAGAAAAAAGATTTTTGGTGGGAAATTCAGATGTTGAAGCTTTTAGAGTTTACAGAAAGCAAAAAAAAAAAAACAAAAATGCTCAAGCTGCCTTGTCAGTGCATGTCATGAATTTCGACAATGAGAACAGTCACACAGATCACCAGTTTCCTCACAAAATAACATCATGAAAAATTAACCCTTTCATATAAAATGTTATTTAGAAGTAACAACAGCTGCCTCAAATCATATTATAACATTTCAGTCATTTACCCACCAGTTAACCAGGTCACAGAGAGAGAGAGAGAGTGAAATAACTATATATATATATATATATATATATATATATATATATATATATATATATATATATATATATATATATAATGTATATTTAGCTATCTATAAAAAAAATATGTACTGTATTAATGTTTAAATGTATCTAAACAAAGAGTTTAAAACATCTAGTTAGAAACACTAATAAGAAACACCTTGTTACCTCACCACTGACCCACTAGAAAAAAATGCACTTTGGTATTAAGTCAAATTATACTGTTACTGAAGAATTAGAAGACATACATCATTTGTAGTTATTTAAAAGGGAAAAGTATGTAAAGTACGTATAATGGGGAAAAGAGAGAAAAAAAACCATTGGTAACAAGAAAGAATAGGAAGAAAGACGAGAAAGAGAGTGTTGTATAAATACTTGGTACTATATGTAATTAGAAGAAGTAGATATAGAAAGGAAAAGAGAAAGTTTATAAAAAATGATTCACATTACCTCACAGCATAGAGACTTTCCAGAATCAAATATATTATGATTTATAAAATAAAGTATTTAAAATTAGAAGGAATTTATTCATTTGTCTTTTAGTTTCTTAGTTTTGTTTGCTCCTTCCTTCACATACCATCCAGTTTTTGTTGCCTGTCTCTTCAAACTCTGGGATGACCATTCCATTTCTTCTATGCCCGACAATATTTTATTCTTTTGGATAAATTGTACTGCTTCTTGTAGGGAATCAAAGATCTTCACTCCTTCTGGCAAAGTCATTTTTACTCTTGCAGGAAAAAGAACTTGAGCTTTAATATTGATTTTCGTCAAGGACTTAATTAGAAGAACACACTCCTTTCTTCTGGACATGACTGTAGAGGTGTAGTCATTGTCAAAATGAATAACTTTTTCACCCATCTTGATAGGGGAATTAGTCCAAGCTGATTTCAGCACTAAGTCCTTGTCTTGCGAAGAAAGAAATTTAACTATTATAGACATTGAGTTAGATAAACTCAGAGAATAAGCTGGATTTGCCAGAGACCAATGAGCCCTCTCAGTTCCAAAAGAGAGGGATTCAGGCATGTTTAAGTGCTGAAGAAAACCACTTATTGAGGAACTGAATCATATTTGCATGCTCTTCTTTCTCAGGAATTTTATATATTATCATGGTATTCCTCCTTGATCTACTTTCAAGGTCTTTTAGTTTCTCAGTCATCCTGGTGTTTTGTTTCAGAAGAAATTCATTGTGATAGTCATTTTCTGTCACTATAGTATCTAGGTCAGTTACTGTTTCTTCTACAGCAAGCATCTGTTCAGATTATTTTTTTACTATTCCATTTAGAAGTTCCAGTTGTTTAGTGCATTCTTATTTGATAATATCCATTTTGTTTTCGAATGTGTCCATTTTTAGTGAAAGTTCTTGGATGTTTGTTATCATAAGATGTAGTTCTTTCTTCAATACACTCTCTTCATGTGGGTACTTCAAGTTGCTCATCTTGAAATCTCCAGTAGAAAACTTATTGACGGGAATAATTAAAACATTCTCTTGACTATGTATTAATTTTTAGAAAATAATAAAGCGTCTATGTTAATATAACTTTTAGTATCCAGCAGGTCATGACAAATGCGTTAGCCAAGCATGTGAAGAATACCACAGAACAACATAACTTTAAGTTTTTTATGATTGAAAATACTAAGATATACAGTAGACAAGGTGACGTGAGAAATAGAACAGAAACCAAATGGATAGTTAGGCTTAGGGCTGACTCTGGGAAGGGTCTGAATGATAAGATCCCTATTAAGCCAATATTAAAGAGTAGACCCCTAAAACACTAATACATAGTCAGCACATTTCTAGGATTGTTATGTTTTACATATGTAAAAAAAGGGTGGGGTGAGATACATTCCTTTTTATATGTATTATAGTTTTTTAGAGTTGTAACATATATACATTTTCTATGAAAATTGTATATATTTTATGTGGATATATATATTGTTTTGAGTTGTATATTTTTAGAATACTGAAGTGCTTTAAGTACATTAGATGTATTTTTATCAGAATACATGGATTCCAACATGCTGTTTTTGATCCTGCATTATATGCCTTTGAGAAGAGAATGCATGGAGCAGGTGCTTTCAATTAGTGTCTGATAGTAACAGTATGTAAGTGGAAGCTCCATTTCAAATATGTATATGTCAGAGGAAGCAGTGGGACACACTGCGAAAGCGCTTATGTTTTATTTTCTGTTCTTTGTCGAATAAATAGTATCTCTGTTGAAGCCATTGGTTGGACTTGCATCCCACTTCTTTGTTGTTGATAACTTTTAGTATACTTTTACTTAGATTTTGTAAAAATTAAAATATATTTCCTGTCAGGATATTAAAATCTTAGCAGAGCTATAGATTTCTGCTATCAGACTGGCATCTTGACCACGGCCCAATTGTATTGATTTTTGACATCTGTCTAATGCAGCTAAAGAGATATTGAATATTATTTGTATTATAATAATTTTCATATTTCTCAAAATATCTTAACATTCAAGTAATACAGACAGAACTGCATAGCCTCATATGAAGGCTTAGAGCTTTAAGAAGAAATTCCTTCTGGCAGTATGTGTTTTGCCTGAATGGTTACTGACATATCATAAGCTGTTCATACAAAATTACAAAATTAATATTTACTGCCTTTACTTTGGTTTATAAAATCCAGTTTAAAGCATCAAACGAAATGAATGTCACTAAGGAAAATCTTAATTCATCCTGAATAGCTGCCATTTATAGTTTTCTAGCGACCATTATGGTTCTAGACATAAGAATATATATTTCAACTATACAGTGATAACTTCATTTTTTAAATGCTCAACCCACACCGACTGGCAGTTAAAGGTACAAACTCAAAAGGACTGTACTGGAGGGAATGAATTAGATGTATTTACTTACCTAAATTTTATTCTAACCCAAAACGGCAAACTCTGGCACATACCTTGAAATTAACAAGGTAATCAAATGTCAATAAATAAATAAACCAGTTCACTAACCTTAACTCTAATTCATTTTTTTTAACAATCTCTTTTTTGACATTTCTTAAATCATAATTCCATTGAGTTTAATACCAAGAACAAATATCAGACCAGAAAACAAAAATAGTTCGATAACAATGAAATGTAACAGACTGACAGGATGGTGTTATCACATACGATGAGCAAAAAGCTGAGAAAAATATCAAATCATTCAATAAACTATATACATAGTATATATATATATATATATATATATATATATATATATATATATATATATATATATATATATATATATATATATATATGTGTGTGTGTGTGTGTGTGTGTGTATTGCTTGACCTTAACTCTAATTCTAAGCAGTAAACATTCAAACCCACACACACACCTGCATACACTCTGTTCATGTAATTCCCACTTACCTGTTACAACAAAAAGGGTATTTGATAAACTTGCCTTTCAGGAAAATGACCCTGCAATTTATTCTGTCACATAGATGAATATCTGATGGAAGAAACTCAACCTATATACAATACACACACCTCTCTCTCTCTCTGTCTCTCTCTGTGTGTATGTGTGTATATATATATATATATATATATATATATATATATATATATATATATATATATATATATATATACTAACCTCGAAAAGGGGCATAGCAAACACACTCTGGCTAGGCTTATAAATGCCCTAGGGCAGATAGCCTAGTATGAACCTAAGAACCTAAACCACGTGCTTAACTGCATACACAGTATAAATATTCCTCGCATGGTAAGGCAGTATATCAGGTGTTAGAAAGCCAGAGTTTTCATGCTGCATATGTTTTAAGAGGCTTTAAAGGAAAAAGAATGTTGCTGTTGTGGAATGGGCACAGAAAAATGCATACAAATATAATGAAAACAATGAAGTCTTAGGACAGGACAAAATTTAATGTCAATTCAATAAATAAAGGAAGACAGGGAGGTGAAAAATAAGTCATATTAACACCTGAAGGACAGAAAGGATACAATTACTTCTGACAAAAGAACAAGACTGTTAATAGGGAAAAGACCATTAGACCAAGGGTCATCAAGACATTCCAGATATAATGAAACATTTGTTAACAGAAAGTGTAACAGAAATATGAAGCTAACTGCCAACATATGTGGTGGAGAATAAAACAAATCAGGATTTTAAAACACTTAGACTACTTTGTAGTTATGGTGGTGTTGATGGGGAGGGGGGCAATTCACTACCTTGCTGGAACGGTCTCTGCGTTCAATAAAACGAAAAACTCATCTATTTATGATCAAGCATTTGTAACTATTTTGTATAGCCATCTCAGTGTGGTTCATAAAAGCAACTTGTAAGATGTTTTGCTTCCTTAAATGTGTTAATTATTAGTGCTGCATTTGTTGAACATTGCTAACCATTCTCCATGTCACTGTAACTTGGAGAATACTGCCATCTTTTTGCATAAAAAGATAAAAGGCACACCAATATGGATATGAGATCATGTCAGCAAAGATCCAACAGAAAAGCCTTTCAGGAAAGTAGTTTATAAGTTACATGCTTTATGAAGTACCTATTTATATGCTAAAGCAATGCATACGCTGATCACACAGCTCATAGAGTCCCCTTTGCATAACAATGAGCAGAGCAATAACATTTATTGCTCTTTCTGTTCAGCTGGAGGGAATAGAGAGATTAGCAGGGGTAATATATATGTCAGTTGGATTTATGTCAATGTGCACTAAACCCAGCCTCTTATTACCTATAAATGAATAGTTCCTACACGTACCCTTGAGATCATCTGCAGAACTGACTTGGTAGTATCATGGGCATAATTTCACTATAATCCTATAAACAAAAAATTGCATTGCTCTAACAATATAATACATTTAATTAGTTTTTAGCCTGTAACCCTGCATATGATTATACTACTTGATATTATTCTATATTTTTCAGCAATTTTAGCAATTTTCCATTCTAACTTTTCACTCTCACTGTTCAGTGATGTTATATGCTATTTATTTGTTCATTTTCTGATTACCTTCTTTTATCATATTCTGGTGCGTTTCTAACACTGCCACTTCTGACATTTCTCTGGCTGTGCCTTTTCTGAAATGACATTTGTTTTCTTTGTAAAAGAGAACAAAAATATGACGTACATCAGAAACTCCATTTATAATGATGGTATATATATTTACAACATGTAGCTACCCTTTACGTTGAATGTCTTTGTTTATACAAAGCTGTACAATGAATTACTGCATTAAATGTTTTATTTTATATCATTCTCAGAACCAAAGTTCTGCTCTTTCTTTGTAAAACAAATATGTGACTAATGATGCTCTCATCTTTATATAGAAGGGTCTTCCTGGCAAGCATAGCCTTTTATATCATCAAACTGCAGCGTCTAGAGACCAACGCAGTAGTGATTTTGAAAATGTGGATCGACCACTACTTTCATAAATGTTTTTATTTTTTTTCTATGTAAAATACGTAAAGGAAATCAGATGTCATGTTGTCACTTTTCCTCGCTGTTACTAGACCCCAGGATTAAGCCACATTTAATTGATCCATTGCAATCACTACTTTGTGTAAGCCGAATGTCGGGGAAAGTGCAACCAAAAATCGTACTTTTAAAGATCTCAAAAACTGCTGAGAAGCTTTTATTTACCATTTATACAGCCAGGAGGAGTTTTTCCGGATGGACAAAATAAATCAATATGAATACCTATCGTCTTGCACTGTATGTAGGAGCAGAAAATAAAAAATAAAGTGATGCATTTTTCAGAAAATGATGTGCCAAGTACTTCTCAAGTTCATCATGTATTTGATAACTTATTCACTGAAGCCTCGAAAGCTTGCTTGAATTAATAACTGCCACTGTCACACTTTAGCCGCTAGAAGAATATCCCTGTCTTCTAATAATGCTGTCTTGCACTAATGTGCACGAGTTATGAAAAAATAAATAAATAAGAAGGGGAACTAACTTTGTAAAACATCAGCATTCTACAGCATGTCTGCACAACACATTCATAGAGTACATTCCTTTGACTACTTACAGATAAGATGATGTAAAATCATTGCAACTGCTTGCAACTCATTTTAGTAATTGAGAACTGCTGTCACTATGTGCCTTTGGATCAAATATGCTATCTAAATGACCAAATTATATGTAGGGCCATGTTATTCAGGCTGAATTGATGGCATGCTCATAAGTTATAAGTTCATAGGTAATAGGCTAGCTGCCCTCGTGGGCCATTTTAAGCCTTGACAATTTCCTGTTTTGTGTTCAAATTAACTTTATCCCTTTTGGTTAGAGATTTGCCTTACTATCTCATGGTTGATAATTATTTCCACTAATTAGAATAAATGGAATCATATGATAGATAATTTGAGAGGGTCCCATGCAATCATAAGCGCCGGAAGCTGTTAAAGAGGGGGGGGGGTGACAGGGGCACTTAGTGAACTAAAAAGGGTAATGTTTTTATAACTTTTTGCTACCACAACATAGGTTCACTTGGAGCACATTTTAAGCTTAGCCAATTCCCTTTTGGTGCTTGAATTAACATTTTCTGATTGGTCTTAGCTATCCCCATGGCTGATAATTGTATATTAACCCTAGTGAGAACAACTGTGATCATACCATAGATAATTTGAGGGGGCCATGTAAGGAATGCAGCATTTAGGAACTGCCTCTATCCATTAGTGGCATGAGGGCAAATCCTGGAGTACTTTTTCTATTACCCATCCTTAGATCCAAATTGCATTTGAATATAGATGGATGAGCTTTGCTTTATTTTTATGGATAGTCTGTTCCGGAACAGTGGTAGCCTCTGTGATATGTATCCATCTCTCCACAGCATTCAGTTTAGATACCTAGACTGAGTATTTCTGATGCCATTTGACTTGCTGATGTTCAGTAGGTCCATCTGTATTATGTCGGAGGATGCTTTGTATGCCAGACATGTCACCTCTAAGCACACTGTAGGATACTGAGTATAGTAATAAATCTTTGAGGTGGTCCATGCAAGACCTATTGTTTAGGACTTGTATCCTTTTATTAAGGTATCTCTGAAGGTATTCCAAATGTTGCATGGGGCTGGACAGATACATGCCAAAGTGAGCATTATACAAAATGATTGACATAATGAGAGCTTTGTAAAGGGGGACAACAACATCTCTAGATCTAGTCACAATCAATTTGTTTATAAGCTGTGTAATATAGAAATGCTTTCTTATTATTCTTCACTTGAATTTGAAAAATAAATGTTAGCATAAGTGGGAGCAACAACAGCTTCCAAGGCTACTCCTTTTTGGATAAAGTACTGGCTGTTTAAGTGAAAAAACATGTTTTTTTCCAAAATAAGCTCCATCAAACAACTCATATCAATGTCAATGTGTCTCATGAAAGCGCTAGATAACAGTCACTTAGCATTTCCATCCCAGTATCGTACAACATTATACACATTGTTTATGTCCAAAGTAGCAAACAAAAATCTGGTTCTGAAATGTATGTGTTATTATTTTGTAAATGTTCAAGACGGATGACATAAATCATATATGTATGTCATAAATTGACTAATTATGGTATTAAAACACATCAGTCACATAGTTAGAAAATTAGCAGTTATGCTACGGCAGAGTAAAGAGATAAATTATTTTTATTTTGGAACGTCATCATCCTGTCAATCATCTAACTAGTTGTATCAAACAACATAATGAAATAAGACAATTCCACTATTACTAATTTATAAACGGACACCAAGTGCAACTGCACAAAGGAAGAACTTACACTAAGGTATCATTTGCTGATATGTAGAGGCATATTAGACAGGTAGTTTATGTTTAATTTTCTTCCAACTCACATTAGCTAATGGCACATGAATTTGATTACATGTACTGTTACAAGCTCTCATTTTATGCATCTAACCAAAATAATTGATGTCATGTATGAATTCAGGGTTTGGTTAATAAATTTTGAGTATATCGAAAAATTAAAGAATAGTGATAAGGCTTATCACAAAAAAAAAAAAAAATCTCCATCAAGACTAACCTTAAATAATTTCATCCTTTATATGTTATATTAGTACCAGAATGTATAACATCAATAAATCCTTCCTTACGTCGTAGCAGAAGAGGCATTCTGTTCCCATAGTCAACACTATCCATACTAAAATATATTGGCTTTTGTCAGAGATTAAGTATTCTAATATTGCTCTCTAACTGTAGTTCCTTTAAGCTCATAGTGTATTTGTCATGTTAAAGTATTTAAATACGGGAGCTTTTGTTAAGATTTCTTTCATTTCAAGTTAACAGTCTCAAATGTGACTTTACTGTATGTAAAGATGGAAACAGGGTTTAAGTCAGTGCACAACCTAGTAATTACTTTTTACTTAAATAAGACAGTTTAGCATTTTCTTTAACTGAAGCCTCATGTTGCTGACTTAAATGGAGTTTAAACCCTTGAATGCATTGATAGAAATGAAATATACGGTATCAAAAAGAGCAATATAAGCTACAATTTCTTGAATCACCTTTGAGCAACATGGAAAAGTGAAATTTCTGAAGAAAATACCTAGGATATGATGTCAAAGACAAATGCAATGTTTTTATTTGGCTAGACAGCTTTTTTAATGGAGCAAAAAAAGGAAATTATATGGGTAGTTTTAGTGGTATATATACCTGGGGTATGTTTGTGATATTGTTTTCAAAAGTTAAAAAATATATATCGCCACTTTGTATTATCAAGTTAAAATTCAGTGAGGAGTTAACTCACAAACACAACTGTCCTTAAAATCAGTTTGAAGAAAACATTAAGTGTAGCCACTATTTGCAGGGACAAGTCCCTGTTCTCCCTTATGTGGAGTAAACCCCCCTCCCCAAATTTTTATATAGACAATTTGTGGCTGCTTAAAGCAAATAATGGAGAATTTCCCTAAAAGAAACAAATCCCTGCATGCAAACATGTAGAAACTGAAACAGTAGTAATTAAAAGTGGTGATCAGGGAGATCATCTTTACCAAGCTGAGCTGACTAAGCTCACTGACCGTGCTTTTTGCACTTAGTGATAGAGCAGTACATGTCATTAAACAGGTCATCAGAGGATCTACATTTTCTCACTATGCATACCTTAATTAAACTTACACATTCTGTTTCTTTTATGCAAGCTGCTGTTGCTTTTCACTGTGGCTGTCATGATAGAAGGAAAGATAGATAGATAGATAGATAGATAGATAGATAGATAGATAGATAGATAGATAGATAGATAGATAGATAAACATTTTTAGTTGAGCACATTTTGCAAGTACCTTCGATGACTTGTTTACCATTAAAACCTAAATAAAGAATATTCACTATGCCAAGTATAGTTCTCAGGCTGATAGCTATACAGTCTGCTGGAATTTAAAGACTACCATAGGTTCATAGGTTCATAGTTAGGTACTAGGCTATTGGCCCTAGGGCCTATATAAGCCTAGCCAAAGGTACCCTGGCTTTTGCCACCCAAGAAAATTATTTTCCTGTGCCAGTGTCGAGCAGAGCCACAGAAGTGATCCCCGGGGTGAATTTCCTATCTCCCATCCAATCATCAAGATTTTTCTTGAAGAGTGCTAATGAGGATCTTTGTTTGATATAGATAGGTAGTTTGTTCCAGAGTATGGGAAGTCTCTGGGACAGGAATCTATCCTTCCAGCATGTTCTGTTTATTGTGGTGATGAGGTTTAGGTCCCTAGAGTGTGTAGCTCGTAGGGATTGGGATTTCTTTAAGTGGAGCATGTCTAAAAGCTCTGGGTTTGACATAGCTTTGTGTGTTAGGCAAAGATTGCCTCTGAGTAGGCAATATGCAACGGAGTAAAGCTGCAGTTTTTTGAGACGGTCTGCATAGGGCATCTCTTTAAGTCTGGTAATCCTCTTTGTGAGGTATTTCTGTATTTCTGTGGCCTTTCCAGTTGTTGTAGATGTCTTGTGAGGTACATACCAAAAGGGGCATTGTACTCTATAATGAGTCTAATGAGTGATGAGTAGAGGGGAACAATGACCTCTTTTTCCTGGATGAGAAACCTTTTGTGATGAGGTGTGCCATGTAGAAGGATTTTCTGACTACTGTGGTGATGTGATTATCAAAGGAGAGACTACTGTCCATCTGTGTCCCAAGGTCTCTTATCACACTTTCGGTGTTAAGTAGACTACCACCTATGTGGTAGTTCATGGGTCCTGAGTTTTTACCAAAAGGAATGACTTTGCACTTTTGGAATTGAGCTTGAGGCCATGACTTTGACACCAGACATCTGTCTCAGCAAGGACCTTTTGTAGGATGTCCACATCTTTTGGAGTTTTGATTATGGCTCCTAGTTTGCAGTCATCTGCGAACTTCATTAGCCAAAGACCTTATGTGTTGGCCTGTACTTCAGAGAAGTAGATACCAAACAGGAGAGGCCCCAGGAATTAACCCTGTGGTACTCCACTTGTCACTGGTCTGAAGCTAGATTTGGAGTCTGCTACTTTCACAGTGTGGGTTCTGTCAGTGAGCCAGTTGGCAACCCATCTTGTGACATAGGGATTTATATCTAGTTTAGTGAGTTTATCTATAATTCCAGAGTGGGAGATGGTGTCAAAAGCCTTGGCGAGATCTAGATAGGCTGTGCGAACCACCTTACCCTCATCTACGGCTTTGGTGACTGCTTCAAAGAAGTCTATCAGGTTTAGGAGACATGATCTGCCTTTTACAAACCTGAACTGGGTGGGATCCTGAGTCTGGAGATTACCAATGTCATTGTTTATAAGTTCCATGATGATACGCTCCATAGGCTTGCAGACCAGGCTTATTAGGATAATGGGGCGGTAGTTTCCGGGGTCTGTGGTGGCTCCCCCTTTGTGGAGTGGGATAACTGTCACTGCACCATTCAGTGGGCACATAGCCTGAGGTGAGGCTATGATTGAACATGGTACTTAGGTGGGGTGCCAGTTCATTCTTTAGTTCATGTAGAACACAGCCTGGGATGTCGTCAGGTCCCATGGATGCTGTGTTCTTGGCTTTGGATAGTGTGTTTTTTACCTGTGCAGCCGTGATTACAGGAACTTTGCATTCTTCTGGTATAGAGATGGGCACTTTAGGGGATGACAGAGGGGTAAAGTTAGCACTGAACCTATCTGCCAGGATGTTGGCAATATCCGTTGGTTCTGTATATTTAGTGCCATTGTGCTGTAACTCAGAGCAGATCTGAGTGTTGCCATTGAGATTCTTGACATAGCTATAGAATGCTTTGTGGTTGAATAATGTAACACTAACAAAAATAATGGCATCAGAGGTCCTGAGCTAGTAAGAAATTAGTAAAATCATTGCATAACAAGCAAAACAGCATGCATTGCTTTTCTCTTTAGCTGGTTTATATGTAAGACCAAGAAGAAGAAGAACATTAAATTGCTTCCAAGTTTAATTCCGTTTCCATTATTGTCAGCCTGTATCTCTTACACTATATGTGGGTATTGTTTGCTCAATAAATGCTTGTTGCCAGAAGAATTTGACATTGATATCAACATCTAGAAATACAAGAATTCAACCTATAAATGGTCACGTCCATAACCACAAATGCTAGTCTGCATTTGCTGTTATGAGGTTGACGTTATATTTAGAGATTCACTACAGTGGGGATCAGGAAATGTACCCTTTTGCTCACTGTAGTGGGATCTCAGAGTCTGTATATATAAGTAGCATGGGGTGTAGGGGGCAAATTTTGCCTCAGCGTTGTTTTTATTTTCAGTATGTTTTTTTTATTAACTCATCACTCGATAAAGTGATTTTCAGAAATATGATAGTAAACCCTCTTAGACTATATGTAGCTATTATTTCTTCAATAAATTCTGGTTGCCAGAGGAATTTCACATTGCCATCGACATCTACAGATACAAGAATTCCACCTATAAATGCCCATGCACCCAGTACAACGGATGCATAGCATTTTATTCATTATGCAGTAAATCACAGAAATTAAATGTTACTTGTTTCCCAGAGATAATAAAAATATATTTTGTAGGCATTCACCCTAGTGGATTTTAGTTTTATTATTCCAGTGAAGAAAATGTTTGCTTAATATATATCTATGTGTATACTCAATTAAAAATACATCACAATGGTTGTTAATGTGCTGCTGTAAAATTACCGTTAACTACCTCCAAACTGGTGATATTTATGTAAGAGAAGGGCACTTTCTTTAAAAATATTCAGGAACAGTAAATGTTTTGCATGACTCCAGTGAACTTCCATATGAAATTAGTACGTCTGTTCAATTACTCTTGCATAGTATTAGTTAAATGATCTTTAAATCCAAAGCAAGTTGAAACACATTTGATTATGATGTCACTTGCACATTGTAAATTGAAAACATTTAAACATAGCTTCAGAAATTAATTATAAGTTTGTCACTGTGTGTGAAAATTGACATGAAAACAGGTATATATGTAGTTTAGATTTCTTATTTTGAGGTTAGGGAATAGCATTTTATACTACATCATGTTTTGTAATATACACAGATATTCACAAGGCAGATTTTTAGACAATGACTTGGCATTATGATTATATGTCTACTGGCATTATAGTGGAAACTGATAGATGAGATGATGTTCAGGTCTAATATCTGAGGCGTTCTCTTTCAAAAAATAAGTTAAACTCATTTCTCCTATGTTCTTTTGTTTAGGGTACATTAATTTCATTAAAGGATAGCTTGTTTAAGATGCAGTCAAACAGATTATTTTAGATAATTCCATGTTAGTGCAATATTGTGGCTTTACTCTTTTGAAAGGATAGAAATTAGCAAATAATAACATTGTTCCTCTGCCACCAACTTTATCATGTTGTTTGTGTTTTTCATATAATGTGCCTTGTATTTTTGATCATGTTAGCCATTAACAGTTGATCCGCCAATTTATTTCATTCTTTGAATTGAAAAACACATTTTTATATTTCTGAAATAATTACTAAAAATAATGACAAGCTTCAACATCATTATTTTGACTTTCAGGAATGTAATACCTAATTATGTTGAATATTTTGTAATTAATTAAAAAAACACTAATTTTTTGACATAGTTGTGTTAAGCCCACAAATGGACAAGTATGGTTTATTCCATTTGAAATTAGCAAGGGTTTCAATATTTTCCATTTTTGCTGGCTTGTCTAAATAAGGGAAGGGGATTACTGGGGAGGATATGGTTCATGTAGAGAGACTGCAGACTTCAGCCTACTGCAAAAGTGCAAGTCATACCATCAAATAGACTGCAGACTCAGATTGAGTTTAATATATTGTATTCCAAGCTCAGCACAAGAAAAAGAAAGGTAGAACATAAAAAAATTAAAATAAACCATTCATTAATGATGGTTTGTATATGCCCTGCTCTTATACTTGCAAGTAGTATGAAACTTCTTTAAACAAATGAGATAATAAATAGGCCATGAGGGTGAGAGGGGCTTGATTTTGAAGATGGTGGGGGCCAAAAATGTAAAAAAATGTTTCAGAGATGTTTAATTTTATACATGAATATTTTTTTACAGGTTAAAGGAAGGCAATTCTGATTTCTCCAAGTAAGTGATTTCTCTCTAATTCTTTTGACTATAGTTGTTTAAAAGCGCAAAGCATGTACAAAACAAATGAACTATGAGAACATTCATAGTTTATATAATATATTAAATATTATTTATAGTACTACTAGTCGAAGTAGAACTTGTTCTGCATAGATAGTTTTTATTAATTACAAAACTTTGTGCAGAGAATGGTGTGGCTATTTAGTATTTTACAGATCTACTCTATGTAAGCATATTCAATGTTGATAAGGGTAGTGATTTATGTTGATATAACAGTTTCTACCCTATTGATAACAGAAACCTTTATCTAATATGTGCTATTTTTATCATATGGGGTTGTAAAATGATAATTGTTTTGTAATAAAACAATTTTTATGTTGTATTATGGACAGTATGATTCCTATATGATACAATATATATTAAGAGCTAACAAGCATTTTTGCAAAATTAGGGTATACAGAAAACTAAGCAATAATATTTGCATATAACTCAAATCTTGAAGCATATTATTGTTGATATAACTAATAAACTATTTAGCCATTCATGTTAGATGAAAGGTGAGCATGTATTGATTTGAAATGAGTTGTTATCATGTTCTTATATTACTGCTCTGATTGGTGTACCTCCACATAAGAAACCCAAAACAAGTTATAAACTCTTAGTATTTAAATAATGTACAGATGAATATACAGATCATGGTGTAAAGATAAATGTTGCACTACAATTAAGTGGTTACTGTAAACTTGTTTTCTTCCTCTAGAGTTGTACTATTTTATTGTTCTAATTCCTGTCTTTCAAGATGGACACTGATTAAAATGTATGAATTAAGCCAGTCTATGAATTTTATTTGTAGTTATATTGCCATATTTCAAGATTGTCATGTGAAATATATTTTGCAAAATGTATTCATTGCCTCATATAGCAAATTCTAGTGCCATTAGCTAGTGTGGCTAGGAAGAAAATTAAAAATTAAAAATAAACTACCTGTCTAATATGCCCCTACATATCAACAAATGATACCTTAGTGTAAGTTCTTCCCCTGTGCAGTTGCACTCAGTGTCCATTTTTAAAAAAGTAATACTGGAATTGTGTCTTATTTTATTATGTTGTTTGGTACAACTAGTTAGATGATTGACAGAATGATGACATGTTCTAAAATAAAAATAATTTATCTCTTTACTCCGCTGTAGCATAACTGCTAATTTTCTGTCTATGTGACTGATGTGTTTTAATACCATAAATAGTCAATTTGTTATGACATACCTATATGATTTATGTCTTCCTTTTTGCATATTTACAAAATAATAACACACACACATGAAATTTAAATACTTTTAAATAAACAGGAGCAAGTACACAATACATTTATAATAACACAAAAGGCAGAAGATGTTATAGGAATATATAAGTTTGCAAACACATGTACAGCTACTCAGTCTTTCACTGACAAACCAAAAATTGTGAAGAACTGTAATGGCTGTAAAAGATGCACTCTGTAACATATAGATGCCCATGCAAGATGTTGAGAAATTCAAGCATCATTTATTAAAAATAATAAAAAAAGTCTTCAATTGAATATTCCTGTAAACATTGACCATGTGTACCCAGTAGGTAATGAGGTGTTGAATTTTACATAATTAAGAACAAGGTAAAGTAAAATACATAAATAATGATTTTCCAAACACGCTTTGAATTTATGAAGCACAATCATAAGGGATACTGCAAGAAGGGAAGAACGTATCTTAATGGAAAAATTCATATTAACAGATATTTATTAACCTAAAATATTATTCATACTTTTGTTGATTTTTTTGGCCATTTTTATGTTCTGTTTTTGGCTTTGGGGAAGACGGACAAGAAATATTTTTTTTTCACTCTTCCTATGTTCTTATTCCATTACAGAAATGCTTTGGACAAAACTCCCTTACTAGAATTATTTTAGTTATTACAGTTTTCAAAAATATTTAAATTACAGTTTTCAAAAATATTTACATCTCCTAAATATTGTTATCCTTTCAAACACACAAACTCATATTTAAAAAAGTTTAGTCATATTCAGATTAAATGTAGAGCAAAATAATCATTGATATTGTATGATTTACTATACAAATAATGAAATACTGCTAAAGTTGCATGAATCATTTTGTCTAGTCACTACACAGATGGTATTTGCTTTCTCCTACAACACTACTACATAAATTGCAGTTCATCATATTATTTTTCTATCCTTTCTTCTAATACCATTTTGTGCAATGGATTTATGGGGGGGGGCAATAAGCAACTGAGAGAAGCAGATAACTGATACAGTAAAATGTCATAAGCATAGAACTTTGTCTCATGCCTCCAAAATATGGGGTTCACATCTGAAGTCTGATCTCTGTGTCTGGACAAGTTGCATTTTTTGTCAAGTATTTAATTGCATTTTTGCTGATACAATGTGTGTTTTTCCCATTTTCAAAATTGCATGAAGGCTGTCTAACAACTCTTTAGTGCTACGATGCATTGGATTTACCCTTGACTTCAGGACTGAGCCACAGCTGAATGGTCCCTGATAATAAACATAACCTGATAACAAACAAATAATTTACAAAAAAGAACAAGAAACTAAAACTTAGAAAAACAGGGAAATGAAAATATGGCTAAGAAATACAAAGAGCATGCATATATCTATTTAGTAAATAAAGATCCCTGCAAAAGATAAATTAAGAAATATATAAGAACAAAGAAAGGAAACAAATCTTTTTTCAGAGCTCTTCAATCACAACAGTAAAAACTGGGAGGGGTGCAGTCACAAATGTGGATTCTAGATTTAATGACCAAGACAGAGAAAGTTATAGACTGCTTTACATAAAAATAATAGAAAACCAAGAAGAAACTCCTGTCCTTATTGGGAGTGATTAATTTTTATGAGTTAGCTTAGGAGTGATTGTCCTTAAACTGATTCATTATGAGTGAACAGCTATTCCCATATTACCCTGCAGAGACTGAGGTAAAGTCTAGATTAAAGCAGTATGTAAACAGAGAGGAAAGGGCCATATATAACTCTGGAAGTCTGAAAATTTTGATTATTCAGAATAGACGTCTGAGAAAATGAAGAAGACTGCCATTGAATGGAGGAAGTTCTGATGTAAGGCAGACAGGCCATGGTTCAGATATGATGCTGGTGTCATGTGTAAGAATAACATGGAATGAAAGAAAAATACCATTTGGTGAATGGCTGAGTCCTACTGAAATTAGTATGGATGTAGAAAATAAGTGATTTGGAACATATACCAGGCTAATACATTTTATCAGAAACACTTCTATCTGAGTATGTACATAAGGGAGCATCTAAGATCTGCATAAAGAATTTCATTAAAACAGTAATCCAATTAAACTAAGCCCTGATCATGAAAGCAAGCATTGTCAGAGAGGTAACAGGATAGTTAAGGAGAAAAGGGAAAACAAGTCTATAAAGGGGGGAAGGAAACAAGTGAAAGGGATATACTGATGCTGTACAGTCATCCAAGTCCAAGCTAAAACAGCCTGTTGGTTGTCTTATTAGAAGAAAGTTAGGATGGAAGGAAGGAAACATTAAGCCATGCAGACATATATGCCATGCTGTGGAAGAGTATGGTATCAGAGTGTTACCTGTACAAGGAATCAGAAGATAAAAGTAGTATGATAAGAATAAATGCTAATTATTTGGCATGTGAGTACTGATATTATTTTGCACAGCAAGAATCATGACAAATTAGTGGTACCTAGCTCAGCAATGCAATGTGCCCTAAATTAAAGAAAGGAAGCACTGCTGATGTGCCAGCTGTGTGTGTCATCAAGACCTCTGACCTGAAACTTATAAAAGATGAAAGATGAATTAGAGCATATTAGACTGTGTGAAATGTATTAGAACTATCTACCTAACTTGAAAACAGAATGTGGCAGGTAAGGGAGAACCATCTGGAAGAATGCAGATAATTAGTGGAATTTCCAAGAATCAGTATGAAGTTTGGTCTTTCTTATTATTTTTCTTTCAAACTGGAAAAGTTAAATGGATGCATTTCTGCTGCTACCAAAGAAACACCTGTAATCAAAATGATGAATAGTAAGCCCATTATTAATGCATCTGAGTATGAAAATAGAGGGTGATAATTGTAGAATTGATAAAAAATTACTTTTACTTTGGTGTTATTTGGTAGTTTTGTAGTGCCACTGATTTTCTTATGTAATGTGTTTTAGGAACAGAATGACTGTATTGTTATACATTTTTGGGAGACATTCTCTGGAATGCAGAATGGATTACTGTAGAAGCATTTACCTGGATGTTTTCCTCATTGAGCTAAGCCTTTTAATTCAGAGACAATTGGAACACTGAGGTTCTCCACTTCTAAGGCACTCAGCACAGTGGGTGGTCTCACTGGCAGAGATGTGTAGGGAAAAGGTTTATTTGAATTAGCCAAGTGCTATCTCCCAGCAGTGTCCATGGATCTAGGTTTGCCTGTATGATTGTCTCAGAGAATCACTTGGCCAAGTAAATTTTACTCTTGGAGGAAATTTTTTTTCCACTGAAAAAAATTGGTGGTCAGCCATTTGTTCTTCTGGAACCACACACAGTGCAGGTAAGTTCAGTAAATACATGGATGTTGTGGGTATTTAGGTTTTTGTGTGTGTGAGAAGGAGTGCACACATGTTACTGGAGGATGAATGAAGTTGCGTGAGTGTGTATCTGTGTGTGCGGGGTGGGTATGGTTATATGTGTGTCTGCATGGGTGTTCACAGTACAGAGAGTTAGGGGTGTGTGTGTGTGTGTGTGTGTGTGTGTGTGTGTGTGTGTGTGTGTGTGTGTGTATTTTGGAGCATGCATGCTGGTGAATGGGTGTGTCTCAATGAGTGTGATTGATTGTGGGAAGGGAATTGTTTGTTAATGAGTGGATGTTGGTGGGTGTGTGATAATGTCTGACACTGTGTGTGTGCTTTTGCATGTGTTTGTGCTCATGTGTGTGTGGGGGGGGGAGGTGCCTTTACTAGTGTGATGCATGCGCAACAGTAGATAACATTTGCATGGTCAGGTGTGATAGCACTAGTTTGTGCAAAACACAAAAATGTTAATGAGCCAATAATGAAATCTTTCTCATTGTGGCCCTACCTGTGTCTGAATCACACTTTCTCACCATTGTGTTAACTGATCAACACTCAACTGGCAATTAAGAGGAGTAGTGACCACTTTTCTGAATAATATGCATGGTCTAAGGAATTGCTTTCTTTATATAATATACACTTAAATGTTAGGGTATTGGCAAATAGATGGTCTAGCATTATTTGTAATAGATGATAGGCTCTGGATGTCAGAATATCATTTGATATAGATGGATTGATGTACTTATGTAATATGGTTTAAGACCGAAATGACATTATCTTTATGCATGTCTAAGAGGCATTGTCATGTGGTGTATTTCAATCACTTGCATCTCTCTTTGTTTCCAATAACACATTTTAAAGTCATTTTGAGCACTAATTGTAATACTAAATTTCTTAGATCAAGTCCTTGTACACCTGTGCAACATCATCAGTTTAAGAAATTGATGTGTTATGGAATTGGTCATTATCTAAAGAAAAATAGCATATGTAACTTATTCTAGCAGATTTTTAATTGTCATTTATTCTTATTTTTAGAAAGACTTAAAGTCAGATAGAACTGCCATTTTCTGTGCAAAAAGACAAGAGCTGTAGATTACTTTGTGTCAGGAACTGAAAAGAGCCTGCCCACATCAGAATTTTTTTACAAATGCTTTATTGAAAACCTATCTCATTCATTTTCTACCTGAACGTAAATTTCTTTCTTTTAATAAATGAAAACCAGTGCAGCCTAGAAATGTCAACATTTCTAAGTGGAAATTTGTAGAGAACTGTCACTTAAATGAGGTTTAAGAAAAAAAATATATATGGAACCTTGTTTACCACATTTATAGCAAGAAATCAATATATGTAATGACAAAAAACAAATCAAAAGAATTTCTTTTCCTGTTAAGCATAATGATCCAAGGACATCTAAGTAGGCATTACTTTGCCTTACAATGGTTCTTGAGCTGTAAAGCTTTGCAGACAGCTTTAATTCTGAAGGGCGTTTTTTGACTTTATCTAGTTTATCATAGATTTATATTAGCACACTCTGAGATTCTTTTTACAGCATTAGCTAAGGCTAAAGTCATTTTTACTTACTGCCCAGATTTCCCACAAGTATATAAAAGTTAAAACAAGGCATGATATGAAGAAATGATCTGCATCGAAGAAAGAGATACATCTTTAAATCTGCTCTTAGTCAGTTCATATACCAATATGAAGGGTAGTGCTGGTTACAAATCAAGCTTCTCTGTCTTTCCCATTTAGTGAATATAACCTCCCTTGAGCATTAAAGCAGATGCTAGATTATGCTGAGAAAAATTAATATTACAAAAGTTACTTAACTTCTAGAAATAGAAACTCATTTATCATCTTCATTCAAGTCAGCAGTCAGGAGATCTTCTTACTTTAGAAAAGAAAATGCTGGCATATATTTACATACTGGAAAGTATTGACACAATCAGTGCAAATACCCATGATTTCTTATTATACTGGTGAAGTATCTAAGGGACATCATGCCCTGAACTATCTTTGATTATTTCATCATATATGCAGGAGTTAGCAACTAGTCATCTGAAATGTGTCATCAACAATTTGCAGATGAAAACAGAAACACCTAATCACATCAGATGCAATTTGTAGTTTTTTTTTTTTTAGATTATTGTAATCAGTTTTATTGGCTGACTACAGTTGTTTCTCACTTGATTTTGATTCAGGTAGTGATTTTACTGACTAGCATTTGGCATAAGATAAGAAATGACAGTTATTGTTTATATTACATTTCATGAAGCTTGCAGAAATTTCTAAGTTATCTCACTATATTAGTTTCTTCAGCATTCTTGTTCTTGAAGATACAGAGTATGCTGCATGCACTGCCTAATGCTTTCTTAACTTATCTAAATTAAAAAAAAGGTATCACAAATATGAACTGTATATACACTAACTTTATTTTCTAGTACATTGTAAATTGAGTTATTTTTTATAAAAAAGTATTAAATGACTTGACACTATAAAGATATTAATGTGATAAATCAGATAACATAAACAGAAAATCTATAAAATTAAGAAACTTTGTCAAGTATGCTACCAGTTATCATTGTTTTGTTGTAACTTATATCATACAGGAAACATATATTGCTCCAAATAATAATAATACAGTTTATTACTCATATTGAATACAATTATTGAGTAATTACTATGACATAGAAAACATTTCTCCAAGTAAAAATCTGTGACAAGGAGAGAATGGTAGAGAAGTAGGCAGTTGAGTAATTGGTTATTGACATCTGCAAGATAAAATGCTCAGAAACATTGGATTTTGAACTTTAAATATGAATATTTATCAATCAATCTTGGTAGTTTATTCAACACTAGTATTAAATATAAATATATAATTTTTTGGTGATTATTTCTTCTACATTCTCTTTATATAACATGAACATCTTTTTCTAATTTGCACATTTGAAAGTTTGACAAATGAAAGCAAAATGTAAAAAACAGTGGATTATGATTGGGTCTCCATCGTAACTACATTATTATGTGTTTGAGCAATGTACGCCAAGAAATCCACCTTGAGAGTGAAGCTCTATGTTGAGAACACAAAATGGAAGGCCATGATCAGAGAACAATCATAATTCCTTGTAGTGTAGAGAGCTTTATCTGTTCCATGGACTCCTGATTACAGGGGAAAAAAAAGAAAGAAAAATTAAATAAAAAAGGTTCAAAGTGTTTTCTGGCTTAGAAAGCTGGAAAAGTCTCTAGTGAGCCCTGGCAATACTCCATGACTAGTGCTAACCCAATATTAACAATGTTTATTAGTATCAGATAATGTGCTACAGTAGTGCTTACTTTTCAACCTCTTAGCTAAAGAAATCTGGACAAAGCCTACAATAGTGTGTGTGTGTGTGTGTGTGTGTGTGTGTGTGTGTGTGTGTGTGTGTGTGTGTGTGTGTGTGTGGTGGGGGGGCAAAAGACCAAAAATAGGGACAGATTTTAAAGATTGCTCTTATTTATTTTTATTTAACGTTTGTTTACTGGGAAAGTCTGACTTGGAACTAAGCCAATTTTCAGTGGAGGCCCGGGATGAAATGTTCCAGATGCATATCTTTGTAACATATAGCAAATATATATTTATGCAAATATATATTTATAAGTCTTATAAACTTAGAAATGTGTTTAAATAACAGGATTTGTGTCAACATGCATTTTCTGAAGGATATGAAGTCTGAAACCACAAATGCTATGAGTTATGCCAAAACTATGAGGCAAAAATGTATTCTAAATTCTGTGAAAACTTGGGTAATTGTGAGGTATGGAGTAGTCCTCAATTAGAATGACTTTTTCCAGAATTGGAGCATTATCTTGCCACTCCATGCACTGCAATATATTTATGAATCAAAATATTTAAAATGCATATAGTGGTTTTACATAAAATGAAAGTCTAAGTCAAGTCAAAGATTTGAGGGTAGTTCTATAACACATCAGTGGAACAATGTATCATATTAGGTATGGATTTAATGGTGGTGTTTACATACTGTTTCTAGTTTATTGTTATATTTAAAATTTAGACGTGGTCATAGTGCAAAAGATTTGAAGGCTTTTTCAACAAAAAGAAAAGATGAAATGGATGCAATCAAATATATGTTCTTTGAAAGCAGTGGAAAGGGAATTTAAATGTTGCATTTTCTATATTTGGTCCTTTTTTCTGAGTGTGTTTGTGTGTGTGTGTGTGTGTGTGTGTGTGTGTGTGTGTGTGTGTGTGTGTGTGTGTGTGTGTGTGTGTGTGTGTGTGTAGTATATATAAACCAAAGGGTAAAATAGTCACACAACTGAAACAAGAAAAGAAAATGAGCAGGCAATGGAATATCCAACTGTTTATTGCACGTAAGCACTTTCACTGAACAAAATACGTCAGCTTCTTTAGACAAGTAAAAACTATTCACTTCCCAGTTTAAAAACCTAACACAAACCTGCTGAGTCAGTGGGCTGGGCCAGCCCAAGTACATGATGTCATGCAGCATTAAACATTTAAAGCAACATTGACTAATTAAACCATGTTGCCCAAATGATTCTTAATCATCTAAAAAAAGTTAATAATAATAGTAATGTTTTTATATAACAATGGCCTATTTTTAAGCATCATTTACCATCCCAATTGTATCTGTATTTATTTTTTGTCTTGGGTTGGAAATGGTAAACTTTTTTATTAACTTTTTAGATGATTAAGACTATCATTTGGGCAACATGGTTTAATTAGTCAATGTTGCTTTAAATGTTTAATGCTGCATGACATCATGTACTTGGGCTGGCCCAGCCCACTGACTCAGCAGATTTGTGTTAGGTTTTTAAACTGGGAAGTGAATAGTTTTTACTTCTCTGAAGAAGCTGACGTATTTTGTTCAGTGAAAGCGCTTACGTACAATAAACAGTTGGATATTCCATTGCCTGCTCATTTTCTTTTCTTGTTTCAGTTTTGCTAGTTTGGATTTGCGTTTTTTAGTTTGTGGTTATAGCGAGCGGCTTGGATTTATCGCAACCGTTATTTTCCCAGGATGGTTCTACAAACAATGGTTTAAACAGCACCTCTGAAGCGAATGCTGTGGGTGATTTAACACTCCTTGTACAAGAGTTGATGAAGAAAGTTGATTCTTTATCTCAAAGAATCAACAATACACAGTCGATCTCGAGAGATGTTGGAGCATCTTGTACTTCCACTTCTACACCTTCTGCTGAGTTGCCTATACTGGTTCCTGCTACTCTACATAGCACCGAGCAGCCTGCACAGGCTGCAATTCCTTCAACCTGTTCAGGTAACCAAGTTTCTACTTGTCTAAATTCAGGCAATGCAGTGAGTAACTTGGGCCTGCCTAGACACATGGCAGTGGAAACACGCATTTCATTTAATGTTCCTAGGGTGAGTGATATTCCTACTACTGATTCCTTTTTAAGGAATGTTTCCTTTTTAACACCGATGTACCTCTTGGTACTGTGGTTACCAGTGATGGTGATAACAATGAAAATAATTTAATTGTTAATAACTTGAATGAGTATGATCAAAAGTTATTCAAGTGTAGGAAACTGCAGTTGGAAGTTTCCTACCTTGAGGAATGCATCCACAAAAAGGTTATTCCAAAAGGTTTGCTCCAGTGGCACTATCCAGCAGGGCTTATTAATGGTTGTTCTTTCCATCTAGAACTTATAGCCCTTTTTGACAAACAAGGCATAGAGTTTTTGGGGTTGTTAATCAATAATTACAAATCCCATACTGCTTCACTTAGGAGCGTCAGGGATAAGCTGGGAAGTGCTATCACAAATGCAGAAGATTATGCAAGGTATTGGTTTGATTATGCATGCATTCTTTCCAGCATATATTCTAAAATATTGCAAAATTATGCACTTATGCTGTGCTTATAAATTCAAGGAAAATGTTGAAACATGCATGTCCACAGCTAGTAGAGTTTGGCTTTATTGGCCTGAATGTAAACATAAAGACTTAAAAAAATAAAAAAAATGTCTTGGATATTTAGAAGACTTCTAGCTGGAGCACTTGATGTCCTTTAGAGGAAATTTGCATAGATCTCATAGGCCTCCATTACAGGAGGTTTAAGGCATCACAGAGTTAAAACTCTATCTATAGGTATAAATATAGCTCAAGGGTATGGGAACTTGCTCCATATCAGGCAGTGATTTGTTGGGGGGGGGGTATCCTTACAAAATAATTACTTTGTTTTGCATCCTCTGTGTCCCTCTTTTGATTAGTGATCTCCAGTTCTTATATTTTGCATTCAAAATAATTGTGTACTAGTTAAATCAGAAATGGTTATTCACAGCAGACCGTGAAAGTGATTATAGTACTATTTCAGAAAATACATGAAAGAAAAGTTTGAGGAATGGATAATAAGAATGGCCGCTATATTTGCAAGGATTTCAGTATGAATACTTATCTTTTTGTTATAAAACTGACAGTTAAACAGAGAAATAGCATTGGAAAAGATAGTAAATGCTATAGAATGTGACATCATTTAGAGTAACCAAGGTCTGGTAAATATATAACTTTAGAAAGTTAATTATTAATGAGGGTATTGCTGAAAGGCATTTACAGTAACAGTAGAATTTAGGAAACAGTGCATATTTACATGCTGAAAGCATGCACCCTATATTTATTATTTGACATATGAAATCACAATACATAAAAACATTAAGATTAGTTACTCAGTATATAGATGCTAAATTTAAAGATATAAGGTGTGACATTATATAGAGAGGTTACTGCCTGATGATATTATTGCTGTGTTGGGAAAGATGACAAATTACAGTAGCATTCTTTACAAATCGTAACTATTCTCTGGTCTCTTCCACCCTAACTTAGCAAATATCAATAAAAGGATATTTTATACTTTTTCAGTGTCTAAGGACCTTTATGCTATATGGTGAATTATATCCCAGCAATTCAGCTGTAAGAGTGGTTGTAACAACTTAAGATAGTTACAGAACTGATTTTTATTTGCCACATCAATGCATAGACATGCCTCGTTGCATACTAAACCTCTAGTGTACCTCATCTTCCATCTACTACCAGAGAATAACTCATGCTTGAATCTTAAATAGTGAAATTCTTAGAGGGAATGGAATGGAAAGTTAATTGAATCCATTTAACTTCAACAAGTATTGCCCAAATGCACCTTTGCTCATGAAAACAGAACTAGTAGTCCTCTTTGTTATCCCAATGTATGCCAGAGTGCTGTTTATCGCTTTCTCAATCATTCCCAGTGCTGTGAGTAATCATGCAGATTTAGAATATTTTAAATTTGATAGAATAATTTGCTAATATTGTATATTATTTGCAGAACTTTGTACCAATTGTAAGTTGAACTTGAAGTAATAGAATAATATGTCTAGCAACAGATTAAAGGTGATGAATCCAGCTTGTTGCACACAAAGTAGAAATCTTTGCATTATATTTTAATGTAGGGTTAGAAGAGCATGTAGCAATTAAGAAGTGCCTTTTAATTTTTAGAGATTGCATTCCCTTTTCAAATATTAATTCTTCTGTTAGCTTTTGCCATCTTCCTATTGGACATATTTTTTTATTTTTAACCCTAGGGAAATTGTGAGACTCAAATGGTTGTGTATTTGGCCACTTACATCATATGTCATTTTATGTAGGCAAAACTATGCACAGACTACATAAGAGAATTATGGAGCACACTTATGCCACCAACAAGCAAGGGTTGGACAATGTCTTGCATAAATACTTACCTGGTGTTCTCTATATAAATTATTAAACTTTTTTGGTTTCATAGGTAGAAGCACTCACAGTAGACTGGAATTGTTATGAGTGTCATTCAGTGAGATGAATGCAGTTAGCGTTCCTGGACTGAATGAATCCTTGTAAGTCACAGCATTAGGAAATTACTGCATTATTTAATATTTATAATGTTTTTTGCTGACAACTATATATATTGTTTCATTTGGTAGTTTGAAGAAGAGAAAACAGACTTACATGTTGACTTGATGGTATTATTATTATTATTATTATTATTTTACACCTGTATGGATTCCTTATTTGATTTGTGTGGTTGTCTCAAGAAAAGTAAAAGGGCAAAAGTGTTCTTATGTCTTAATCTGTTATGTATTATATTAATAAAACATCTTCAATCTATTCAAAAAACAAAATAAAAAACAAAATAAAATAAAAAAAACATTAAAAAAATGCCACAACTGAATGCCATCATGGGACTAGCTTTAATAAAAGGCAATAAAAACAACCTCAAAAATTAAGTGCTTTCACCCTCTTAGAGTAAGTCATTGTGTGAAACCAGCAGCTTAAATAAGGTCAGTCTTCACATGATTGGTCCACAAAACATAATCTAAAAGAGCCATTAAATACATTTAAAAATTAAATAAAAATAAAAATAACAGTCATGTACTACCACTCGAACAGTTAAAATCCCTAAATAAGAATATATTAAAACTCCTTTAAAGATTTACCTTTAAATGTTTATATGTTTGTAAAGGTAGATGTCATCAACCTATTTTCGGTGGATCCACACAACGAAGGATTTGTATTTGTTAGTGAAGGCCTAATTAATACAGATGGTATACACAATGTAAAAAGGAATTTAATGGAATTCATGAAAATTGTATTATCCAATAACTTTCTGTACTTTGAAGGGGAATACTTCCGTCAAATCTCAGTGGTAGCAATGGGAGCCAAATGTGCAACAGTGTACGCCAATTAGTACAATGGCTTACTTTGATAAAGCCTGTAATGTGAAAGTGCATAGTTTTTGTGGCTGTTTTTATTGCCTTTTATTAAAGCTAATCCCTTGATGGCATTCAGTTGTGGCATTTTTTTTTTATTTTGTTTATTAGTTAGTTGACACTCTACTGAGAGTCTTTTAGTTGGCTAATCTTCAATGTATTTGCCTTTTTATTTTTTATATATTTTAAATGAAATAGTTTATGCCATCTATTTTAATTTTGTTTTCCTTTTACATCTACTAATACCTGTAACTTTTTTATTACTTTGTAATGAGACTTCTGTTTAGAAGAGGAAATAAATCCACTGTGCATCTGCTGCTGAGCAGAAAATGGTATAAACTGTTATCTTTGACCTGTGAATTTGTCTCAGGTTTAAGGCAGTTTGCAACTCTAACTCTCCCTGGGTAAGTTAAATTAAGTGTCTACTGCTATTAACTATTGAATTATCTGCTTTTACCTTATTAGAATTTGTTAAACAGGTCACATCTCGGGTACATTTGAATTATTAAGGGATTCCTAGAGTGAATTAAACTGGTAGGTGTGAGGGTTGACATCTGAGAATGCTTTGAAAAGTATGAAGGCGAGAGTACAGGTTAAGAAAGAATAAAAGGTGAGAGTTTAATGATTTGTTAAGCATGTGGGGCAATACTTAATGGGCTTTAGAGTGGCAAATGATGAGGGTCTATAGGTATCTGTGGGAGTTATTCAGAAAAGTGGACTAACTAGTATGGGGAGACAGGGTAGATTAGGACTAAAAAAGGAGGCAATATGAGGTCAATATGCAACACAGTGTGGATTAAGGTATGGGATGAAAGGCAGCATCTGAAAGACATATACAGACAGATATTCATAACAATTCCAGTGCAAAGTTTTTTTTTTTTTTTTTTTGTTCATTGACCATGATTCTTCCTTGCCTTGGCTCTACCCACTCCGTTTGCCCTGCAGGCTCACTCTGCTCCCCTACCCTACCCCCAAATCTCACCTGCCCCCAGTACCTTTACACTTATACTTAGCTAGCCACTCCCACCACTTCCACTATCCAGTCCAAACTATGCATCATACCTCCAAAATCCCTCCCACAGTTCACCCATTAAAGTAAGCCTACCCATCAGAGTTTACTGCCAAACACTACTTATCCCAATAAACCAATTAACCTAAACTGTAATCTCTTAATCAAATAAACTAACTTCCCAACTTAACTCACCTCTTACTACCATCCTAAAACCAACATCATGACCCTCAAAGTGACCACAAAAATAGAAGTTTACAGCATCATTTCATACTTAGTTTATCCCAGTGTGTTTGCTCAGTGATATGTAAGAGAATAAAGAACAGGTTCATTCTCTTCAACAATGCCATAAATTTAGGATGAGCAGTGTCGATGGATTACAAATCTAAAGAATGACTTGGAGCAGCTCCTCAAGTGGAGTGGAAAGCGGCATTTATGTTTTTTAGTAAAGTCATTTGAAGTAAACTGCACCTGAAGCAGCACAAACTGAATGTCTAGTGTCATGTTGGGGCATTGAAAAAATGAGGTTAGAGTGTTATCCACAGTTGGACAGTACCATCAAGATCTGCGAGAGAGTACTTGCAGGAGTCAAAAGAATGTCGGAGTGTATTATTGAAGAATTAGAATCCAGAAGCTAAGGCATAATTCCAGCATTGTATTGGGTCCTGTTCAGATTGCACATTTCCCATGACACTACAAGGAATCAGATGTTAAGGAGATGAAAGGTGTACAAGATGAATCAAACTTGAAAGGTCTGTGGGGGTGAGTGGAGAATTATATGACTCGGGAAAACGAGGAGTCAATATTGTTCACAAATGAGACCAACAGAGAGATATAAGGCAAGAAATAAATGGACAAGATCATGTCTATGAAATGAGAGGCTGTACTTCTTATATCTCTGAAAGTATTTCCTTACAAAATAGATTGTAGACCCATGGAATGAACTACCAGAATAGATTGTGGAGGGAGAATCCAAACAGGCATTCAAGTGGTAATCACACTTATGCAGAAGGCTTAGGGTGAAAAAGAAGAGTGGAAGAAAGGTTGAACATTGTGTGCTCTAAGGGCAGATTACTTAAGTTTATCATATAATCGTACTAAATCAGTGTAATGCTTTGCAATTTAATGGTAGATATATGCCGTACGAAAAGTACATGTCAATAAACATTTCCTCAGTTGAAAGAGATTATATATAACTTTATCAAAAAGCATACTAACCAAAAGGCAGACTCCTACATGAACTATCTAAAAGGCTTAAATTTATTTATTTATTTTTTCATCAGGCATTTCAGTGGTTTCAGAAGAAGAACAGTAAGTTGAAGCTGCAGGCTTGTTGTAATCCTTGTACACAGCAGCAATTGTCAAAATCAATTAGTTTTTAGTAACACAGCAGTGCAGTGTGAATGCTATGGGCCTGTTTTCCTGTTTTGGAATTCTACACAATACACATGCAGATGAATGTCTTTTGGTTGAGGAATAAAATAGAAATTGTTTGTTTTGTGTAAGTGCTGCTACTTTGAAATTGTCTCCAAAGTTGCAACTAGAAGCCTGCAAAATCTTATACTCTAGTTAAACACTGAGAAACATGCAGCTAAAAATGGTATAATAAGATGTTATGGTAGTACAGATTTCAAATGAGACATTTCTTAAATGTGAGGTATTCCAAAAAAAAATAAATGACTGCTGAGATTCTGTTTAGTCATTTTGCATCTTGCTTAGAACTGCTGAACTGCTTATAGAGTGACTTAGAAATGTGATGTTTGAAAGTTGATTAAATTATTCTTTCCATCAGTGATGCTTAGGACAATGACTTCTATATTCAGAGACGAGCATTATGTGAATTCTGAAAATGGGTATATTATTTCATAATTTTGAAAGAATGTATTATAGTCGTAAGGCAAGATACAATCAGTTGCATGACACAGTGTAGAAATATGACATGCACAGTCACATATTTTGTACAGTTAATCAGATGACTAAGAATATATTATTTTTTCTATTCTCAATATAGCAAGTGACATGCAGAATGTAAGGATTGGTTGCTGTCAGTGCAAACAGCTTCATTTCAAATTAACTACAGCATTTTATCATATAAAGTGTTTGCCTCTTTGTCACTTAAGCCGTAAACTAGCCAATAACACTAATGAACTGTTGATCTGTGATCAGTATTTGCAAGGCACATTATACTCTAACATATAGCTGTACAGAGACTTAAGTGTATTAGGGCTAAGGATAGTGTCCATATAACATAATAATATAATTAATAACAACATACTTTTCTGAAGAAAAGGAACAACAAAATCATGAAGGTTTATAGTTACGGTAGCCTTCCCTGTGGTATCGTGTATGACTGCTTATTTTTAATAATTCAAAGAAACATTTATTTGCTAGTACTTTTTTGTAAGAATGAGCCAACTGTTTCTTAACATCAGTTTCAAAATGTGCATTGTAGGGCTAAGATCTTGTGTCCTCATATCCATTAAATGATCTTTATTTACAACCTTTCTTAGCCATTCTGGGAATTGCCAATATCACTATGGGTTATTTATGATATATTACAAATAATTAAGCTTTCATCTGACCTACATGCACTAAAATATATGCCTTATGATACATATTTTAGTCTTTAGACATGAGAGGTATGCAACTTACATTGTTTTTCATGTTTTTCTTTATAATATTGCAGACACTTTCATTAATGAGTTATAAGCATGTTGCTCATGTATGAACCTGCTCAACAACTATCATCTTTCTGCATGACTAATATTTTTTTCCATTCTTCAAGATGACTGCAGTGGTAAAAGACAAACTAACAAGGTTGTTCTTTTCTTTTTTTTTTTTTTTTTCAAGGCTTTCAGCATGGATCATATATCTTAAAAGTATAAATGAAGCCTGAAGTTAACTCCTGCACATAAGTTCACTGAATAATTCAGTTTATTCTATCACAGGTCCATATGACATTACTAGTTGTGCTTTCTTGGTGACTGTTTAAAAGTTTATCCAAATAACCCAGTAAAATCACAATATGTTAATATCAAGGAAAGTAATATGGTACCCGATACCCGGAGGAGAAATTGCATCTCATTCACTTGCAGAGCATGGATTTAAATATAGCCAGGATGGTAATTTGATATGCAGATCATTCTATTTCCATGGAATTGGTATGTATTGGATTAGAGGTCTGCAGGTCCAGGTTTTGCACAGATAAATGTTAAGGTCATTTCAAATAAGTATTCTTGGTGATGGCAATTCTGTGTAGATGGAGAGGTTCCAGCAGTACAGGAATTAGCTTAGCTTAGAGAGTCTAGTCCAAAAAATGTTCTTTTTAGGAATCTCAAAAGTTTATCTATAGTTGGATAAAATGTTAGAAGTGATACATGTCAAAATGGTCATTCTGTTTAGTGATTGGGCTAATTTAGGATCCATAGAGAGGAACTATGACTTTTTTGGCTATAGAAGAGGCATCTTAAGAAATAAACTGTGCAAGATAAAACATTTTTCTAACCCTGCTGATATACTGAGATCATAAGATACTTTGTTGCTGATATATGTACCAGCATATTTAATAACAATGTCATTTTTATGTGTATTTCTTTTATTCAGTGAAAGCTAGGAAGTCTGACTGAATAGGGTATTAGTCTGTTCAGGCCTTTACTGGACTATATGAAATGTGGTCACAGCCATAGCTTGCTTATATAATACGTTGTGCAGCTGTGAGTTGAGAAGCAATGAAAGAAAAAAAAGATCAAAAGAAAAGAGGTTCCCTTGTACTTGAGGACAAAGGAAAAAAAAAAAAAGCTTGTCCCATCTTGTAGAACACACAAAGTGGTAAAGTACTTCAGCCATGACTGCAAATGCACTATCTGCATCTGTTTCATACCTGTAGTGCTCTTCTGATCATTTGACATCTTTTAATTATGCACATTAACACCTTGTGGCAAGGCCATCTGCTCACTTCACCCCATCATAGCTACAGGTCTAAATGTGGTTGTGGTGATCATAATCGCACACAGTTTGCAGTAGTCAACAAGCATGGTAAAACATAATGTTTGACTTCTGCTTTTACATCACAGAAATAGATGACTAAGGCTTAGTCTTGGGTGACACCACTAGTGGTATTTTTGTATGCAGAATGTACCACTGTAACTGTGTGGGTTTTACCAATGCACCAGTTAGCTGTTCAATGCATAACACAGGCATTCATGCTCTTTGGTGAGTTTCTGAGTAATACTTGCATAGTGAATGATATCAAAGGCCTTGAGTAGATTGCATAAGTATTGCAAATGGACTAACCTGACCTAAGAACACAGTAACCCTTACAAAGAAATCAACATTTTTTTAGACATAACTGTCCATTCATGAAAACAAACTCAATTGGATCAAGAGATTATTGGCCACTATGTTTTTGCTGCATTCCATGACTTTGTTAATAATACTGATAACCTTTATGGGTCTGTAATTGCTAAGATTTCTAATGAGGACATCTTTATGAGATAGAACCAACACAACACTCTCTCATCCCATGGAGCAAAATAAATAGAGAGATTTAGGATTAATAGATTAAAAATAAGATGAGTCTGTTTATATTTTGCAGATGCTGAGTGTTGAAAATTGAATACAAACAAACTAAACAACTTTCACTGAACCTTCAAGGTATCATTTCTTTATACAAGTGAGCATCCCTCCCTGCATCCTCCATGTTAGGAGTCCTTTCATGCCTCCCAAACTTAAAAGTGCCATCTGCAAGTTTGCACAGCAGTGGAGAAAAAAGAAAACTCACCTGTTGGTTAAAGTTGCTTCATTCAATTATATTCAGTCCCTCATCACTCAATAAAGGTACTGTTGCTTGAATGACAGACACTGATTTTTTATATAATAGAAGGTAGCTGGAGGTGATATAAGGTCTTATTGAACTAGTATTTTAGTTTTAGGCAGTGCTGCTAGAGCCGGTTTTGGAGTCATTGTTTAAAGGATAACTGTGATTCAAGCAATTGAGAGAAATTGGGTAAGTGTGTGTAGAAAAGCGGGAGCTGAATTTTTCAGTGAGGCTTTTTTAATCATTTTTGCCCCTTCACCTGCTGATGTCCAAGCTTCTACTCAATCAGATATTGCACTGTCAGATAGTTGTTGTCATATAGACTGTCATGATGTTTCTTTGTGCTCCAGCCAGCATGTCAGCAATGAGAGCTGTATCACTGTAAGGCCTAGCCCTGTCCTTCATTATAACTTTGTCCTTTTTGACAGTGCATTTGGGCTCCCTGACTTCTACCAGTAGGGGCTACCATAATCAGCTTGGTCCGGCATGCCTACATTTTACTGACAGCAATTACCGTCTTCATGTTTCAGCTGCAGTTTACAAAAGAGACCCGACTTGACATGTGGAACATTTGTTCCTTTTCACAACGCATGTGCAAATACCATCATCCTTAGCTATACCATCTAGCTACCATTCCACTATTAAACAACTGGTCACCTGGCAGGCACCATCACAAGCTTGTTAGCAAGGATATTAGCAAGATCAGAATAAATGATACTATCCATTATCAGTTTGGGCATTTAGCAGTTTGATATCTGAATTTGCTAATGTAAATAAAGAAGGGGACTTTCCTAATGTAAATAATGTCTTTGTTACCAACTCCAGCCTTAACATCTTGTGTGTGTGTGTCAGTAGAACCTTGGTAAGCTCTAGGTCAATATCTTGTGTGAGTGTCAGTAGGACCGTGGTAAGCTCTAGGTCAACATCTTGTGTGAGTGTCAGTAAAACCTTGGTAAGCTCTAGGTCAACATCTTGTGTGAGTGTCACTAGAACCTTGGTAAGCTCTAGGTCAACATCTTGTGTGAGTGTCAGTAGAACCTTTGTAAG